>NC_091481.1:40266031-40567031 GCF_036971445.1 Narcine bancroftii
CATCCAGCTGCAAGTGTCCCTGATAATTACTCTGGCAAGAGGTGCATCCACTGCAGGTGATCCTGATAATTACACCAGACAGAGGTGCATCCAGCTGCAAGTGACCCTGATAATTACTCCGGCAAGAGGTGCATCCAGCTGCACGTGTCCCTGATAAATACAAAGACAAGAGGTGCATCCAGCTGCACATGTCCCTGATAATTACTCCGGCAAGAGGTGCATCCAGCTGCACGTGACCCTGATAATTACATCAGCCAGAGGTGCGTCCAGCTGCATGTGTCCCTGATAATTACTCTGGATAAGAGGTGCATCAAACTACAAGTATCGCTGATAATTACACTGGCAAGAGTTGCATCCAGCTGTATGTGTCCATGATAATTACACTGGCAAGAGGTACATCCAGCTCCACGTGTCCCTGATAATTAAAAAGACAAGAGCTGCATCCATCTCCACGTGTCCCTGATAATTACTCTGGCAAGAGGTGCATCCAGCTGCACGTGTCCCTGATCATTACTATGGTAAGAGGTGCATCCAGCTGCAGGTGACCCTGATCATTACCCTGGCCAGAGGTGCATCCAGCTTCAAGTGAACCTTATAATTACAGCGGCAAGAGTTACATCCAGCTGCAAGTGACCCTGATAATTACTCCGGCAAGAGGTGCATCCAGCTGCATGTGTCCCTGATAATTATTCCGGCAAGAGATGCATCCAGCTGTACGTATCCCTGATAATTACTCGGCAAGAGGTGCATCCAGCTGCATGTGTCCCTGATAATTACTCCGGCAAGAGGAGCATCCAGCTGCACGTGTCCCTGATAATTACTCCACCCTGATAATTACACCGGCCAGAGGTGCATCCAGCTGCAAGTGTCCCTGATAATTACTCTTTAAGAGGTGCATCCAGCTGCAGGTGATCCTGATAATTACACCAGACAGAGGTGCATCCAGCTGCAAGTGACCCTGATAATTACTCCGGCAAGAGGTGCATCCAGCTGCACGTGTCCCTGATAATTACAAAGACACGAGGTGCGTCCAGCTGCACATGTCCCTGATAATTACTCCGGCAAGAGGTGCATCCATCTGCAAGTGACCCTGATAATTACACTGGCAAGAGGTGAATCCAGCTGCACGTGTCCCTGATAATTATACCGGCAAGAGGTTCATCCAGCTGCAAGTGACCCTGATAATTACACCAGCAAAAGGTGCATCCAGCTGCATGTGTCCCTGATAATTACAGTGGCAAGAGGTGCATCCAGCTGCAGGTGACCCTGATAATTACATCAGCCAGAGGTGCATCCAGCTGCATGTGTCCCTGATAATTACTCTGGCAAGAGGTGCATCCAAATTCAAGTATTGCTGATAATTGCATTGGCAAGAGTTGTATCCAGCTGTATGTGTCCATGATAATTACACTGGCAAGAGGTGCATCCAGCTGCACGTATCCCTGATAAGTACTCTGGCAAAAGGTGTATCCACTGCACGTATCCCTGATAATTACTCCGGCAAGAGGAACATCCAGCTACACGTGTCGCAGATAATTACACTGGCAAGAATTACATCCAGCTGCAAGTGACCCTGATAATTACACCGGCCAGAGGTGCATCCAGCTGCATGTGTCCCTGATAATTAATCTGGCAAGATTTGCATCCAGCTGAACGTGTCCCTGATAATTACTCTGGCAAGAGGTGCATCCAGCTGCAAGTGACCCTGATAATTACACCGGCCAGAGGTGCACCCAGCTGCATGTGTCCCTGATAATTACTCTGGCAAGAGGTGCATCCAGCTGCACGTGACCCTGATAATTACATCAGCCAGAGGTGCGTCCAGCTGCATGTGTCCCTGATAATTACTCTGGATAAGAGGTGCATCAAACTACAAGTATCGCTGATAATTACACTGGCAAGAGTTGCATCCAGCTGTATGTGTCCATGATAATTACACTGGCAAGAGGTACATCCAGCTCCACGTGTCCCTGATAATTAAAAAGACAAGAGCTGCATCCATCTCCACGTGTCCCTGATAATTACTCTGGCAAGAGGTGCATCCAGCTGCACGTGTCCCTGATCATTACTATGGTAAGAGGTGCATCCAGCTGCAGGTGACCCTGATCATTACCCTGGCCAGAGGTGCATCCAGCTTCAAGTGAACCTTATAATTACAGCGGCAAGAGTTACATCCAGCTGCAAGTGACCCTGATAATTACTCCGGCAAGAGGTGCATCCAGCTGCATGTGTCCCTGATAATTATTCCGGCAAGAGATGCATCCAGCTGTACGTGTCCCTGATAATTACTCGGCAAGAGGTGCATCCAGCTGCATGTGTCCCTGATAATTACTCCGGCAAGAGGAGCATCCAGCTACACGTGTCCCTGATAATTACTCCACCCTGATAATTACACCGGCCAGAGGTGCATCCAGCTGCAGGTGTCCCTGATAATTACTCTGGCAAGAGGTGCATCCAGCTGCAGGTGATCCTGATAATTACACCAGACAGAGGTGCATCCAGCTGCAAGTGACCCTGATAATTACTCCAGCAAGAAGTGCATCCAGCTGCACGTGTCCCTGATAATTACAAAGACACGAGGTGCGTCCAGCTGCACATGTCCCTGATAATTACTCCGGCAAGAGGTGCATCCAGCTGCAAGTGACCCTGATAATTACACTGGCAAGAGGTGAATCCAGCTGCACGTGTCCCTGATAATTATACCGGCAAGAGGTTCATCCAGCTGCAAGTGACCCTGATAATTACACCAGCAAAAGGTGCATCCAGCTGCATGTGTCCCTGATAATTACAGTGGCAAGAGGTGCATCCAGCTGCAGGTGACCCTGATAATTACATCAGCCAGAGGTGCATCCAGCTGCATGTGTCCCTGATAATTACTCTGGCAAGAGGTGCATCCAAATTCAAGTATTGCTGATAATTGCATTGGCAAGAGTTGTATCCAGCTGTATGTGTCCATGATAATTACACTGGCAAGAGGTGCATCCAGCTGCACGTATCCCTGATAAGTACTCTGGCAAAAGGTGTATCCACTGCACGTATCCCTGATAATTACTCCGGCAAGAGGAACATCCAGCTACACGTGTCGCAGATAATTACACTGGCAAGAATTACATCCAGCTGCAAGTGACCCTGATAATTACACCGGCCAGAGGTGCATCCAGCTGCATGTGTCCCTGATAATTAATCTGGCAAGATTTGCATCCAGCTGAACGTGTCCCTGATAATTACTCTGGCAAGAGGTGCATCCAGCTGCACGGGTCCCTGATAATTACTCTGGCAAGAGGTGCATCCAGCTGCAAGTGACCCTGATAATTACACCGGCCAGAGGTGCATCCAGCTGCATGTGTCCCTGATAATTACTCTGGCAAGAGGTGCATCCAGCTGCAGGTGACCCTGATAATTACATCAGCCAGAGGTGCATCCAGCTGCATGTGTCCCTGATAATTACTCTTGATAAGAGGTGCATCCAACTTCAAGTATCGCTGATAATTACACTGGCAAGAGTTGCATGAATCTGTATGTGTCCATGATAATTACACTGGCAAGAGGTGCATCCAGCTGCAAGTGACCCTGATAATTACTCCGGCAAGAGGTGCATCCAGCTGCACGTGTCCCTGATAATTACAAAGACAAGAGGTGCATCCAGCTGCACATGTCCCTGATAATTACTCCGGCAAGAGGTGTATCCAGCTGCAAGTGACCCTGATAATTACACTGGCAAGAGGTGAATCCAGCTGCACGTGTCCCTGATAATTATACCGGCAAGAGGTTCATCCAGCTGCAAGTGACCCTGATAATTACACCAGCAAGAGGTGCATCCAGCTGCATGTGTCCCTGATAATTACAGTGGCAAGAGGTGCATCCAGCTGCAGGTGACCCTGATAATTACATCAGCCAGAGCTGCATCCAGCTGCAAGTGACCCTGATAATTACTCCGGCAAGAGGTGCATCCAGCTGCACGTGTCCCTGATAATGACTCCGGCAAAAGGTGCATCCAGCTGCAAGTGTCCCTGATAATTACTCTGGTAAGAGGTGCATCCAGCTGCAAGTGAACATTATAATTACACCGGCCAGAGTTGCATCCAGCTGCACGTGTCCCTGATAATTACTCCGGCAAGAGGTGCATCTAGCTGCATGTGTCCCTGATAATTACACTGGCAAGAGGTGCATCCAGCTGCACGTGACCCTGATAATTACATCAGCCAGAGGTGCATCCAGTTGCATGTGTCGCTGATAATTACTCTGGATAAGAGGTGCATCCAACTTCAAGTATCGCTGATAATTACACTGGCAAGAGTTGCATGAAGCTGTATGTGTCCATGATAATAACACTGGCAAGAGGTGCATCCAGCTCCACGTGTCCCTGATAATTAAAAAGACAAGAGGTGCATCAATCTGCACGTGTTCCTGATAATTACTCTGGCAAGAGGTGCATCCAGCTGCACGTGTCCCTGATCATTACTATGGTAAGAGGTGCATCCAGCTGCAGGTGACCCTGATAATTACACTGGCCAGAGGTGCATCCAGCTGCAAGTGAACCTTATAATTACAGCGGCAAGAGTTACATCCAGCTGCAAGTGACCCTGATAATTACTCCGGCAAGAGGTGCATCCAGCTGCATGTGTCCCTGATAATTACTCCGGCAAGAGGAGCATCCAGCTACACGTGTCCCTGATAATTACTCCACCCTGATAATTACACCGGCCAGAGGTGCATCCAGCTGCAAGTGTCCCTGATAATTACTCTGGCAAGAGGTGCATCCAGCTGCAGGTGATCCTGATAATTACACCAGACAGAGGTGCATCCAGCTGCAAGTGACCCTGATAATTACTCCAGCAAGAGGTGCATCCAGCTGCACGTGTCCCTGATAATTACAAAGACACGAGGTGCGTCCAGCTGCACATGTCCCTGATAATTACTCCGGCAAGAGGTGCATCCAGCTGCAAGTGACCCTGATAATTACACTGGCAAGAGGTGCATCCAGCTGCATGTATCCCTGATAATTACTCCGGCAAGAGGAGCTTCCACCTACACTTGTCCCTGATAATTACTCCACCCTGATAATTACACCGGCCAGAGGTGCATCCAGCTGCATGTGTCCTTATTAATTACACTGGCAAGAATTGCATCCAGCTGCACGTGTCCCTGATAATGACTCCGGCAAGAGGTGCATCCAGCTGCAAGTGTCCCTGATAATTACTCTGGTAAGAGGTGCATCCAGCTGCAAGTGAACATTATAATTACAACGGCCAGAGTTGCATCCAGCTGCACGTGTCCCTGATAATTACTCCGGCAAGAGGTGCATCTAGCTGCATGTGTCCCTGATAATTACACTGGCAAGAGGTGCATCCAGCTGCACGTGACCCTGATAATTACATCAGCCAGAGGTGCATCCAGTTGCATGTGTCCCTGATAATTACTCTGGATAAGAGGTGCATCCAACTTCAAGTATCGCTGATAATTACACTGGCAAGAGTTGCATGAAGCTGTATGTGTCCATGATAATTACACTGGCAAGAGGTGCATCCAGCTCCACGTGTCCCTGATAATTAAAAAGACAAGAGGTGCATCAATCTGCACGTGTTCCTGATAATTACTCTGGCAAGAGGTGCATCCAGCTGCACGTGTCCCTGATCATTACTATGGTATGAGGTGCATCCAGCTGCAGGTGACCCTGATAATTACAGCGGCAAGAGTTACATCCAGCTGCAAGTGACCCTGAGAATTACTCCGGCAAGAGGTGCATCCAGCTACATGTGTCCCTGATAATTATTCCGGCAAGAGATGCATCCAGCTGCACATGTCCCTGATAATTACTCCGGCAAGAGGTGCATACAGCTACACTTGTCCCTGATAATTATTCCACCCTGATAATTACACCGGGCAGAGGTGCATCCAGCTGCATGTGTCCCTGATAATTACACTGGCAAGATTTGCATCCAGCTGCAGGTGACCCTGGTAATTACATCAGCCAGAGGTGCATCCAGCTGCATGTGTCCCTGATAATTACTCTGGCAAGAGATGCATCCAACTTCAAGTATCGCTGATAATTACACTGGCAAGAGTTGTATCCAGCTGTATGTGTCCATGATAATTACACTGGCAAGAGGTGCATCCAGCTGCACGTATCCCTGATAAGTACTCTGGCAAGAGGTGCATCGAGCTGCACGTGTCCCTAATAATTACTCCGGCAAGAGGTGCATCCAGCTGCAAGTGACCCTGATAATTACACTGGCAAGAGGTGAATCCACCTACATGTGTCCCTGATAATTACACCGGCAAGAGGTTTATCCAGCTGCAAGTGACCCTGATAATTACACCAGCAAGAGGTGCATCCAGCTGCATGTGTCCCTGATAATTACTCCGGCAAGAGGAGCTTCCACCTACACTTGTCCCTGATAATTACTCCACCCTGATAATTACACCGGCCAGAGGTGCATCCAGCTGCATGTGTCCTTGATAATTACACTGGCAAGAATTGCATCCAGCTGCACGTGTCCCTGATAATGACTCCGGCAAGAGGTGCATCCAGCTGCAAGTGTCCCTGATAATTACTCTGGTAAGAGGTGCATCCAGCTGCAAGTGAACATTATAATTACAACGGCCAGAGTTGCATCCAGCTGCACGTCTCCCTGATAATTACTCCGGCAAGAGGTGCATCTAGCTGCATGTGTCCCTGATAATTACACTGGCAAGAGGTGCATCCAGCTGCACGTGACCCTGATAATTACATCAGCCAGAGGTGCATCCAGTTGCATGTGTCCCTGATAATTACTCTGGATAAGAGGTGCATCCAACTTCAAGTATCGCTGATAATTACACTGGCAAGAGTTGCATGAAGCTGTATGTGTCCATGATAATTACACTGGCAAGAGGTGCATCCAGCTCCACGTGTCCCTGATAATTAAAAAGACAAGAGGTGCATCAATCTGCACGTGTTCCTGATAATTACTCTGGCAAGAGGTGCATCCAGCTGCACGTGTCCCTGATCATTACTATGGTAAGAGGTGCATCCAGCTGCAGGTGACCCTGATAATTACACTGGCCAGAGGTGCATCCAGCTGCAAGTGAACCTTATAATTACAGCGGCAAGAGTTACATCCAGCTGCAAGTGACCCTGATAATTACTCCGGCAAGAGGTGCATCCAGCTGCATGTGTCCCTGATAATTATTCCGGCAAGAGATGCATCCAGCTGTACGTGTCCCTGATAATTACAGTGGCAAGAGGTGCATCCAGCTCCACGTTTCCCTGATAATGACTCCGGCAAGAGGTGCATCCAGCTGCAAGTGTCCCTGATAATTACTCTGGCAAGAGGTGCATCCACTGCAGGTGATCCTGATAATTACACCAGACAGAGGTGCATCCAGCTGCAAGTGACCCTGATAATTACTCCGGCAAGAGGTGCATCCAGCTGCACGTGTCCCTGATAATTACAAAGACAAGAGGTGCATCCAGCTGCACATGTCCCTGATAATTACTCCGGCAAGAGGTGCATCCAGCTGCACGTGACCCTGATAATTACATCAGCCAGAGGTGCGTCCAGCTGCATGTGTCCCTGATAATTACTCTGGATAAGAGGTGCATCAAACTACAAGTATCGCTGATAATTACACTGGCAAGAGTTGCATCCAGCTGTATGTGTCCATGATAATTACACTGGCAAGAGGTACATCCAGCTCCACGTGTCCCTGATAATTAAAAAGACAAGAGCTGCATCCATCTCCACGTGTCCCTGATAATTACTCTGGCAAGAGGTGCATCCAGCTGCACGTGTCCCTGATCATTACTATGGTAAGAGGTGCATCCAGCTGCAGGTGACCCTGATCATTACCCTGGCCAGAGGTGCATCCAGCTTCAAGTGAACCTTATAATTACAGCGGCAAGAGTTACATCCAGCTGCAAGTGACCCTGATAATTACTCCGGCAAGAGGTCCATCCAGCTGCATGTGTCCCTGATAATTATTCCGGCAAGAGATGCATCCAGCTGTACGTGTCCCTGATAATTACTCGGCAAGAGGTGCATCCAGCTGCATGTGTCCCTGATAATTACTCCGGCAAGAGGAGCATCCAGCTACACGTGTCCCTGATAATTACTCCACCCTGATAATTACACCGGCCAGAGGTGAATCCAGCTACACGTGTCCCAGATAATTACTCTGGCAAGAATTACATCCAGCTGCAAATGACCCTGATAATTACACCGGCCAGAGATGCATCCAGCTGCATGTGTCCCTGATAATTAATCTGGCAAGATTTGCATCCAGCTGAACGTTTCCCTGATAATTACTCCGGCAAGAGGTGGATCCAGCTGCACGTGTCCCTGATAATTACTCCGGCAAGAGGTGCATCCAGCTGCATGGGTCCGTGATAATTACTCTGGCAAGAGGTGCATCCAGCTGCAAGTGACCCTGATAATTACACCGGCCAGAGGTGCATCCAGCTGCATGTGTCACTGATAATTAATCTGGCAATATTTGCATCCAGCTCAACGTGTCCCTGATAATTACTCCGGCAAGAGGTGCATCCATCTGCACGTGTCCCTGATAATTACTCTGGCAAGAGGTGCATCCAGCTGCACGTGTCCCTGATCATTACTATGGTAAGAGGTGCATCCAGCTGCAGGTGACCCTGATAATTACAGCGGCAAGAGTTACATCCAGCTGCAAGTGACCCTGAGAATTACTCCGGCAAGAGGTGCATCCAGCTACATGTGTCCCTGATAATTATTCCGGCAAGAGATGCATCCAGCTGCACATGTCCCTGATAATTACTCCGGCAAGAGGTGCATACAGCTACACGTGTCCCTGATAATTATTCCACCCTGATAATTACACCGGGCAGATGTGCATCCAGCTGCATGTGTCCCTGATAATTACACTGGCAAGATTTGCATCCAGCTGCAGGTGACCCTGATAATTACATCAGCCAGAGGTGCATCCAGCTGCATGTGTCCCTGATAATTACTCTGGCAAGAGATGCATCCAACTTCAAGTATCGCTGATAATTACACTGGCAAGAGTTGTATCCAGCTGTATGTGTCCATGATAATTACACTGGCAAGAGGTGCATCCAGCTGCACGTATCCCTGATAAGTACTCTGGCAAGAGGTGCATCCAGCTGCAAGTGACCCCGATAATTACACTGGCAAGAGGTGAATCCACCTACATGTGTCCCTGATAATTACACCGGCAAGAGGTTTATCCAGCTGCAAGTGACCCTGATAATTACACCAGCAAGAGGTGCATCCAGCTGCATGTATCCCTGATAATTACTCCGGCAAGAGGAGCTTCCACCTACACTTGTCCCTGATAATTACTCCACCCTGATAATTACACCGGCCAGAGGTGCATCCAGCTGCATGTGTCCTTGATAATTACACTGGCAAGAATTGCATCCAGCTGCACGTGTCCCTGATAATGACTCCGGCAAGAGGTGCATCCAGCTGCAAGTGTCCCTGATAATTACTCTGGTAAGAGGTGCATCCAGCTGCAAGTGAACATTATAATTACAACGGCCAGAGTTGCATCCAGCTGCACGTGTCCCTGATAATTACTCCGGCAAGAGGTGCATCTAGCTGCATGTGTCCCTGATAATTACACTGGCAAGAGGTGCATCCAGCTGCACGTGACCCTGATAATTACATCAGCCAGAGGTGCATCCAGTTGCATGTGTCCCTGATAATTACTCTGGATAAGAGGTGCATCCAACTTCAAGTATCGCTGATAATTACACTGGCAAGAGTTGCATGAAGCTGTATGTGTCCATGATAATTACACTGGCAAGAGGTGCATCCAGCTCCACGTGTCCCTGATAATTAAAAAGACAAGAGGTGCATCAATCTGCACGTGTTCCTGATAATTACTCTGGCAAGAGGTGCATCCAGCTGCACGTGTCCCTGATCATTACTATGGTAAGAGGTGCATCCAGCTGCAGGTGACCCTGATAATTACACTGGCCAGAGGTGCATCCAGCTGCAAGTGAACCTTATAATTACAGCGGCAAGAGTTACATCCAGCTGCAAGTGACCCTGATAATTACTCCGGCAAGAGGTGCATCCAGCTGCATGTGTCCCTGATAATTATTCCGGCAAGAGATGCATCCAGCTGTACGTGTCCCTGATAATTACAGTGGCAAGAGGTGCATCCAGCTCCACGTTTCCCTGATAATGACTCCGGCAAGAGGTGCATCCAGCTGCAAGTGTCCCTGATAATTACTCTGGCAAGAGGTGCATCCACTGCAGGTGATCCTGATAATTACACCAGACAGAGGTGCATCCAGCTGCAAGTGACCCCGATAATTACACTGGCAAGAGGTGAATCCACCTACATGTGTACCTGATAATTACACCGGCAAGAGGTTTATCCAGCTGCAAGTGACCCTGATAATTACACCAGCAAGAGGTGCATCCAGCTGCATGTATCCCTGATAATTACTCCGGCAAGAGGAGCTTCCACCTACACTTGTCCCTGATAATTACTCCACCCTGATAATTACACCGGCCAGAGGTGCATCCAGCTGCATGTGTCCTTGATAATTACACTGGCAAGAATTGCATCCAGCTGCACGTGTCCCTGATAATGACTCCGGCAAGAGGTGCATCCAGCTGCAAGTGTCCCTGATAATTACTCTGGTAAGAGGTGCATCCAGCTGCAAGTGAACATTATAATTACAACGGCCAGAGTTGCATCCAGCTGCACGTGTCCCTGATAATTACTCCGGCAAGAGGTGCATCTAGTTGCATGTGTCCCTGATAATTACAGTGGCAAGAGGTGCATCCAGCTGCACGTGACCCTGATAATTACATCAGCCAGAGGTGCATCCAGTTGCATGTGTCCCTGATAATTACTCTGGATAAGAGGTGCATCCAACTTCAAGTATCGCTGATAATTACACTGGCAAGAGTTGCATGAAGCTGTATGTGTCCATGATAATTACACTGGCAAGAGGTGCATCCAGCTCCACGTGTCCCTGATAATTAAAAAGACAAGAGGTGCATCAATCTGCACGTGTTCCTGATAATTACTCTGGCAAGAGGTGCATCCAGCTGCACGTGTCCCTGATCATTACTATGGTAAGAGGTGCATCCAGCTGCAGGTGACCCTGATAATTACACTGGCCAGAGGTGCATCCAGCTGCAAGTGAACCTTATAATTACAGCGGCAAGAGTTACATCCAGCTGCAAGTGACCCTGATAATTACTCCGGCAAGAGGTGCATCCAGCTGCATGTGTCCCTGATAATTATTCCGGCAAGAGATGCATCCAGCTGTACGTGTCCCTGATAATTACAGTGGCAAGAGGTGCATCCAGCTCCACGTTTCCCTGATAATGACTCCGGCAAGAGGTGCATCCAGCTGCAAGTGTCCCTGATAATTACTCTGGCAAGAGGTGCATCCACTGCAGGTGATCCTGATAATTACACCAGACAGAGGTGCATCCAGCTGCAAGTGACCCTGATAATTACTCCGGCAAGAGGTGCATCCAGCTGCACGTGTCCCTGATAATTACAAAGACAAGAGGTGCATCCAGCTGCACATGTCCCTGATAATTACTCCGGCAAGAGGTGCATCCAGCTGCACGTGACCCTGATAATTACATCAGCCAGAGGTGCGTCCAGCTGCATGTGTCCCTGATAATTACTCTGGATAAGAGGTGCATCAAACTACAAGTATCGCTGATAATTACACTGGCAAGAGTTGCATCCAGCTGTATGTGTCCATGATAATTACACTGGCAAGAGGTACATCCAGCTCCACGTGTCGCTGATAATTAAAAAGACAAGAGCTGTATCCATCTCCACGTGTCCCTGATAATTACTCTGGCATGAGGTGCATCCAGCTGCACGTGTCCCTGATCATTACTATGGTAAGAGGTGCATACAGCTGCAGGTGACCCTGATCATTACCCTGGCCAGAGGTGCATCCAGCTTCAAGTGAACCTTATAATTACAGCGGCAAGAGCTACATCCAGCTGCAAGTGACCCTGATAATTACTCCGGCAAGAGGTGCATCCAGCTGCATGTGTCCCTGATAATTATTCCGGCAAGAGATGCATCCAGCTGTACGTGTCCCTGATAATTACTCGGCAAGAGGTGCATCCAGCTGCATGTGTCCCTGATAATTACTCCGGCAAGAGGAGCATCCAGCTACACGTGTCCCTGATAATTACTCCACCCTGATAATTACACCGGCCAGAGGTGCATCCAGCTGCATGTGTCCCTGATAATTACTCTGGCAAGAGGTGCATCCAGCTGCAGGTGATCCTGATAATTACACCAGACAGAGGTGCATCCAGCTGCAAGTGACCCTGATAATTACTCCGGCAAGAGGTGCATCCAGCTGCACGTGTCCCTGATAATTACAAAGACACGAGGTGCGTCCAGCTGCACATGTCCCTGATAATTACTCCGGCAAGAGGTGCATCCAGCTGCAAGTGACCCTGATAATTACACTGGCAAGAGGTGAATCCAGCTGCACGTGTCCCTGATAATTATACCGGCAAGAGGTTCATCCTGCTGCAAGTGACCCTGATAATTACACCAGCAAAAGGTGCATCCAGCTGCATGTGTCCCTGATAATTACAGTGGCAAGAGGTGCATCCAGCTGCAGGTGACCCTGATAATTACATCAGCCAGAGGTGCATCCAGCTGCATGTGTCCCTGATAATTACTCTGGCAAGAGGTGCATCCAAATTCAAGTATTGCTGATAATTGCATTGGCAAGAGTTGTATCCAGCTGTATGTGTCCATGATAATTACACTGGCAAAAGGTGTATCCACTGCACGTATCCCTGATAATTACTCCGGCAAGAGGAACATCCAGCTACACGTGTCGCAGATAATTACACTGGCAAGAATTACATCCAGCTGCAAGTGACCCTGATAATTACACCGGCCAGAGGTGCATCCAGCTGCATGTGTCCCTGATAATTAATCTGGCAAGATTTGCATCCAGCTGAACGTGTCCCTGATAATTACTCTGGCAAGAGGTGAATCCAGCTGCAAGTGACCCTGATAATTACACCGGCCAGAGGTGCATCCAGCTGCATCTGTCCCTGATAATTACTCTGGCAAGAGGTGCATCCAGCTGCACGTGACCCTGATAATTACATCAGCCAGAGGTGCGTCCAGCTGCATGTGTCCCTGATAATTACTCTGGATAAGAGGTGCATCAAACTACAAGTATCGCTGATAATTACACTGGCAAGAGTTGCATCCAGCTGTATGTGTCCATGATAATTACACTGGCAAGAGGTACATCCAGCTCCACGTGTCCCTGATAATTAAAAATACAAGAGCTGCATCCATCTCCACGTGTCCCTGATAATTACTCTGGCAAGAGGTGCATCCAGCTGCACGTGTCCCTGATCATTACTATGGTAAGAGGTGCATCCAGCTGCAGGTGACCCTGATCATTACCCTGGCCAGAGGTGCATCCAGCTTCAAGTGAACATTATAATTACAACGGCCAGAGTTGAATCCAGCTGCACGTGTCCCTGATAATTACTCCGGCAAGAGGTGCATCTTGCTGCATTTGTCCCTGATAATTACACTGGCAAGAGGTGCATCCAGCTGCACGTGACCCTGATAATTATATCAGCCAGAGGTGCATCCAGTTGCATGTGTCCCTGATAATTACTCTGGATAAGAGGTGCATCCAACTTCAAGTATCGCTGATAATTACACTGGCAAGAGTTGCATGAAGCTGTATGTGTCCATGATAATTACACTGGCAAGAGGTGCATCCAGCTCCACGTGTCCCTGATAATTAAAAAGACAAGAGGTGCATCAATCTGCACGTGTTCCTGATAATTACTCTGGCAAGAGGTGCATCCAGCTGCACGTGTCCCTGATAATGACTCCGGCAAGAGGTGCATCCAGCTGCTAGTCTCACTGATAATTACTCAGGCAAGAGGTGCATCCACTGCAGGTGATCCTGATAATTACACCAGACAGAGGTGCATCCAGCTGCAAGTGACCCTGATAATTACTCCGGCAAGAGGTGCATCCAGCTGCACGTGTCCCTGATAATTACAAAGACAAGAGGTGCATCCAGCTGCACATGTCCCTGATAATTACTCCGGCAAGAGGTGCATCCAGCTGCACGTGACCCTGATAATTACATCAGCCAGAGGTGCGTCCAGCTGCATGTGTCCCTGATAATTACTCTGGATAAGAGGTGCATCAAACTACAAGTATCGCTGATAATTACACTGGCAAGAGTTGCATCCAGCTGTATGTGTCCATGATAATTACACTGGCAAGAGGTACATCCAGCTCCACGTGTCCCTGATAATTAAAAAGACAAGAGCTGCATCCATCTCCACGTGTCCCTGATAATTACTCTGGCAAGAGGTGCATCCAGCTGCACGTGTCCCTGATCATTACTATGGTAAGAGGTGCATCCAGCTGCAGGTGACCCTGATCATTACCCTGGCCAGAGGTGCATCCAGCTTCAAGTGAACCTTATAATTACAGCGGCAAGAGTTACATCCAGCTGCAAGTGACCCTGATAATTACTCCGGCAAGAGGTCCATCCAGCTGCATGTGTCCCTGATAATTATTCCGGCAAGAGATGCATCCAGCTGTACGTGTCCCTGATAATTACTCGGCAAGAGGTGCATCCAGCTGCATGTGTCCCTGATAATTACTCCGGCAAGAGGAGCATCCAGCTACACGTGTCCCTGATAATTACTCCACCCTGATAATTATACCGGCCAGAGGTGAATCCAGCTACACGTGTCCCAGATAATTACTCTGGCAAGAATTACATCCAGCTGCAAGTGACCCTGATAATTACACCGGCCAGAGATGCATCCAGCTGCATGTGTCACTGATAATTAATCTGGCAAGATTTGCATCCAGCTGAACGTTTCCCTGATAATTACTCCGGCAAGAGGTGGATCCAGCTGCACGTGTCCCTGATAATTACTCCGGCAAGAGGTGCATCCAGCTGCATGGGTCCGTGATAATTACTCTGGCAAGAGGTGCATCCAGCTGAAAGTGACCCTGATAATTACACCGGCCAGAGGTGCATCCAGCTGCATGTGTCACTGATAATTAATCTGGCAATATTTGCATCCAGCTCAACGTGTCCCTGATAATTACTCCGGCAAGAGGTGCATCCATCTGCACGTGTCCCTGATAATTACTCTGGCAAGAGGTGCATCCAGCTGCACGTGTCCCTGATCATTACTATGGTAAGAGGTGCATCCAGCTGCAGGTGACCCTGATAATTACAGCGGCAAGAGTTACATCCAGCTGCAAGTGACCCTGAGAATTACTCCGGCAAGAGGTGCATCCAGCTACATGTGTCCCTGATAATTATTCCGGCAAGAGATGCATCCAGCTGCACATGTCCCTGATAATTACTCCGGCAAGAGGTGCATACAGCTACACGTGTCCCTGATAATTATTCCACCCTGATAATTACACCGGGCAGAGGTGCATCCAGCTGCATGTGTCCCTGATAATTACACTGGCAAGATTTGCATCCAGCTGCAGGTGACCCTGATAATTACATCAGCCAGAGGTGCATCCAGCTGCATGTGTCCCTGATAATTACTCTGGCAAGAGATGCATCCAACTTCAAGTATCGCTGATAATTACACTGGCAAGAGTTGTATCCAGCTGTATGTGTCCATGATAATTACACTGGCAAGAGGTGCATCCAGCTGCACGTATCCCTGATAAGTACTCTGGCAAGAGGTGCATCGAGCTGCACGTGTCCCTGATAATTACTCCGGCAAGAGGTGCATCCAGCTGCAAGTGACCCTGATAATTACACTGGCAAGAGGTGAATCCACCTACATGTGTCCCTGATAATTACACCAGCAAGAGGTTTATCCAGCTGCAAGTGACCCTGATAATTACACCAGCAAGAGGTGCATCCAGCTGCATGTATCCCTGATAATTACTCCGGCAAGAGGAGCTTCCACCTACACTTGTCCCTGATAATTACTCCACCCTGATAATTACACCGGCCAGAGGTGCATCCAGCTGCATGTGTCCTTGATAATTACACTGGCAAGAATTGCATCCAGCTGCACGTGTCCCTGATAATGACTCCGGCAAGAGGTGCATCCAGCTGCAAGTGTCCCTGATAATTACTCTGGTAAGAGGTGCATCCAGCTGCAAGTGAACATTATAATTACAACGGCCAGAGTTGCATCCAGCTGCACGTGTCCCTGATAATTACTCCGGCAAGAGGTGCATCTAGCTGCATGTGTCCCTGATAATTACACTGGCAAGAGGTGCATCCAGCTGCACGTGACCCTGATAATTACATCAGCCAGAGGTGCATCCAGTTGCATGTGTCCCTGATAATTACTCTGGATAAGAGGTGCATCCAACTACAAGTATCGCTGATAATTACACTGGCAAGAGTTGCATGAAGCTGTATGTGTCCATGATAATTACACTGGCAAGAGGTGCATCCAGCTCCACGTGTCCCTGATAATTAAAAAGACAAGAGGTGCATCAATCTGCACGTGTTCCTGATAATTACTCTGGCAAGAGGTGCATCCAGCTGCACGTGTCCCTGATCATTACTATGGTAAGAGGTGCATCCAGCTGCAGGTGACCCTGATAATTACACTGGCCAGAGGTGCATCCAGCTGCAAGTGAACCTTATAATTACAGCGGCAAGAGTTACATCCAGCTGCAAGTGACCCTGATAATTACTCTGGCAAGAGGTGCATCCAGCTGCATGTGTCCCTGATAATTATTCCGGCAAGAGATGCATCCAGCTGTACGTGTCCCTGATAATTACAGTGGCAAGAGGTGCATCCAGCTCCACGTTTCCCTGATAATGACTCCGGCAAGAGGTGCATCCAGCTGCAAGTGTCCCTGATAATTACTCTGGCAAGAGGTGCATCCACTGCAGGTGGTCCTGATAATTACACCAGACAGAGGTGCATCCAGCTGCAAGTGACCCTGATAATTACTCCGGCAAGAGGTGCATCCAGCTGCACGTGTCCCTGATAATTACAAAGACAAGAGGTGCATCCAGCTGCACATGTCCCTGATAATTACTCCGGCAAGAGGTGCATCCAGCTGCACGTGACCCTGATAATTACATCAGCCAGAGGTGCGTCCAGCTGCATGTGTCCCTGATAATTACTCTGGATAAGAGGTGCATCAAACTACAAGTATCGCTGATAATTACACTGGCAAGAGTTGCATCCAGCTGTATGTGTCCATGATAATTACACTGGCAAGAGGTACATCCAGCTCCACGTGTCCCTGATAATTAAAAAGACAAGAGCTGCATCCATCTCCACGTGTCCCTGATAATTACTCTGGCAAGAGGTGCATCCAGCTGCACGTGTCCCTGATCATTACTATGGTAAGAGGTGCATCCAGCTGCAGGTGACCCTGATCATTACCCTGGCCAGAGGTGCATCCAGCTTCAAGTGAACCTTATAATTACAGCGGCAAGAGTTACATCCAGCTGCAAGTGACCCTGATAATTACTCCGGCAAGAGGTGCATCCAGCTGCATGTGTCCCTGATAATTATTCCGGCAAGAGATGCATCCAGCTGTACGTGTCCCTGATAATTACTCGGCAAGAGGTGCATCCAGCTGCATGTGTCCCTGATAATTACTCCGGCAAGAGGAACATCCAGCTACACGTGTCCCTGATAATTACTCCACCCTGATAATTACACCGGCCAGAGGTGCATCCAGCTGCAAGTGTCCCTGATAATTACTCTGGCAAGAGGTGCATCCAGCTGCAGGTGATCCTGATAATTACACCAGACAGAGGTGCATCCAGCTGCAAGTGACCCTGATAATTACTCCGGCAAGAGGTGCATCCAGCTGCACGTGTCCCTGATAATTACAAAGACACGAGGTGCGTCCAGCTGCACATGTCCCTGATAATTACTCCGGCAAGAGGTGCATCCATCTGCAAGTTACCCTGATAATTACACTGGCAAGAGGTGAATCCAGCTGCACGTGTCCCTGATAATTATACCGGCAAGAGGTTCATCCAGCTGCAAGTGACCCTGATAATTACACCAGCAAAAGGTGCATCCAGCTGCATGTGTCCCTGATAATTACAGTGGCAAGAGGTGCATCCAGCTGCAGGTGACCCTGATAATTACATCAGCCAGAGGTGCATCCAGCTGCATGTGTCCCTGATAATTACTCTGGCAAGAGGTGCATCCAAATTCAAGTATTGCTGATAATTGCATTGGCAAGAGTTGTATCTATGTATGTGTCCATGATAATTACACTGGCAAGAGGTGCATCCAGCTGCACGTATCCCTGATAAGTACTCTGGCAAAAGGTGTATCCACTGCACGTATCCCTGATAATTACTCCGGCAAGAGGAACATCCAGCTACACGTGTCGCAGATAATTACACTGGCAAGAATTACATCCAGCTGCAAGTGACCCTGATAATTACACCGGCCAGAGGTGCATCCAGCTGCATGTGTCCCTGATAATTAATCTGGCAAGATTTGCATCCAGCTGAACGTGTCCCTGATAATTACTCTGGCAAGAGGTGCATCCAGCTGCAAGTGACCCTGATAATTACACCGGCCAGAGGTGCATCCAGCTGCATGTGTCCCTGATAATTACTCTGGCAAGAGGTGCATCCAGCTGCACGTGACCCTGATAATTACATCAGCCAGAGGTGCGTCCAGCTGCATGTGTCCCTGATAATTACTCTGGATAAGAGGTGCATCAAACTACAAGTATCGCTGATAATTACACTGGCAAGAGTTGCATCCAGCTGTATGTGTCCATGATAATTACACTGGCAAGAGGTACATCCAGCTCCACGTGTCCCTGATAATTAAAAAGACAAGAGCTGCATCCATCTCCACGTGTCCCTGATAATTACTCTGGCAAGAGGTGCATCCAGCTGCACGTGTCCCTGATCATTACTATGGTAAGAGGTGCATCCAGCTGCAGGTGACCCTGATCATTACCCTGGCCAGAGGTGCATCCAGCTTCAAGTGAACCTTATAATTACAGCGGCAAGAGTTACATCCAGCTGCAAGTGACCCTGATAATTACTCCGGCAAGAGGTGCATCCAGCTGCATGTGTCCCTGATAATTATTCCGGCAAGAGATGCATCCAGCTGTACGTGTCCCTGATAATTACTCGGCAAGAGGTGCATCCAGCTGCATGTGTCCCTGATAATTACTCCGGCAAGAGGAGCATCCAGCTACACGTGTCCCTGATAATTACTCCACCCTGATAATTACACCGGCCAGAGGTGCATCCAGCTGCAAGTGTCCCTGATAATTACTCTGGCAAGAGGTGCATCCAGCTGCAGGTGATCCTGATAATTACACCAGACAGAGGTGCATCCAGCTGCAAGTGACCCTGATAATTACTCCAGCAAGAGGTGCATCCAGCTGCACGTGTCCCTGATAATTACAAAGACACGAGGTGCGTCCAGCTGCACATGTCCCTGATAATTACTCCGGAAAGAGGTGCATCCAGCTGCAAGTGACCCTGATAATTACACTGGCAAGAGGTGAATCCAGCTGCACGTGTCCCTGATAATTATACCGGCAAGAGGTTCATCCAGCTGCAAGTGACCCTGATAATTACACCAGCAAAAGGTGCATCCAGCTGCATGTGTCCCTGATAATTACAGTGGCAAGAGGTGCATCCAGCTGCAGGTGACCCTGATAATTACATCAGCCAGAGGTGCATCCAGCTGCATGTGTCCCTGATAATTACTCTGGCAAGAGGTGCATCCAAATTCAAGTATTGCTGATAATTGCATTGGCAAGAGTTGTATCCAGCTGTATGTGTCCATGATAATTACACTGGCAAGAGGTGCATCCAGCTGCACGTATCCCTGATAAGTACTCTGGCAAAAGGTGTATCCACTGCACGTATCCCTGATAATTACTCCGGCAAGAGGAACATCCAGCTACACGTGTCGCAGATAATTACACTGGCAAGAATTACATCCAGCTGCAAGTGACCCTGATAATTACACCGGCCAGAGGTGCATCCAGCTGCATGTGTCCCTGATAATTAATCTGGCAAGATTTGCATCCAGCTGAACGTGTCCCTGATAATTACTCTGGCAAGAGGTGCATCCAGCTGCACGGGTCCCTGATAATTACTCTGGCAAGAGGTGCATCCAGCTGC
Organism: Narcine bancroftii; assembly: GCF_036971445.1. Classification (NCBI taxonomy): domain Eukaryota; kingdom Metazoa; phylum Chordata; class Chondrichthyes; order Torpediniformes; family Narcinidae; genus Narcine; species Narcine bancroftii. The sequence continues at coordinate 40,286,154 of NC_091481.1, forward strand.
AAGTGACCCTGATAATTACACCGGCCAGAGGTGCATCCAGCTGCATGTGTCCCTGATAATTACTCTGCCAAGAGGTGCATCCAGCTGCAGGTGACCCTGATAATTACATCAGCCAGAGGTGCATCCAGCTGCATGTGTCCCTGATAATTACTCTTGATAAGAGGTGCATCCAACTTCAAGTATCGCTGATAATTACACTGGCAAGAGTTGCATGAATCTGTATGTGTCCATGATAATTACACTGGCAAGAGGTGCATCCAGCTCCACGTGTCCCTGATAATTAAAAAGACAAGAGGTGCATCAATCTGCACGTGTTCCTGATAATTACTCTGGCAAGAGGTGCATCCAGCTGCACGTGTCCCTGATCATTACTATGGTAAGAGGTGCATCCAGCTGCAGGTGACCCTGATAATTACACTGGCCAGAGGTGCATCCAGCTGCAAGTGAACCTTATAATTACAGCGGCAAGAGTTACATCCAGCTGCAAGTGACCCTGATAATTACTCCGGCAAGAGGTGCATCCAGCTGCATGTGTCCCTGATAATTATTCCGGCAAGAGATGCATCCAGCTGTACGTGTCCCTGATAATTACAGTGGCAAGAGGTGCATCCAGCTCCACGTTTCCCTGATAATGACTCCGGCAAGAGGTGCATCCAGCTGCAAGTGTCCCTGATAATTACTCTGGCAAGAGGTGCATCCACTGCAGGTGATCCTGATAATTAGACGAGACAGAGGTGCATCCAGCTGCAAGTGACCCTGATAATTACTCCGGCAAGAGGTGCATCCAGCTGCACGTGTCCCTGATAATTACAAAGACAAGAGGTGCATCCAGCTGCACATGTCCCTGATAATTACTCCGGCAAGAGGTGCATCGAGCTGCACGTGACCCTGATAATTACATCAGCCAGAGGTGCGTCCAGCTGCATGTGTCCCTGATAATTACTCTGGATAAGAGGTGCATCAAACTACAAGTATCGCTGATAATTACACTGGCAAGAGTTGCATCCAGCTGTATGTGTCCATGATAATTACACTGGCAAGAGGTACATCCAGCTCCACGTGTCCCTGATAATTAAAAAGACAAGAGCTGCATCCATCTCCACGTGTCCCTGATAATTACTCTGGCAAGAGGTGCATCCAGCTGCACGTGTCCCTGATCATTACTATGGTAAGAGGTGCATCCAGCTGCAGGTGACCCTGATCATTACCCTGGCCAGAGGTGCATCCAGCTTCAAGTGAACCTTATAATTACAGCGGCAAGAGTTACATCCAGCTGCAAGTGACCCTGATAATTACTCCGGCAAGAGGTCCATCCAGCTGCATGTGTCCCTGATAATTATTCCGGCAAGAGATGCATCCAGCTCTACGTGTCCCTGATAATTACTCGGCAAGAGGTGCATCCAGCTGCATGTGTCCCTGATAATTACTCCGGCAAGAGGAGCTTCCACCTACACTTGTCCCTGATAATTACTCCACCCTGATAATTACACCGGCCAGAGGTGCATCCAGCTGCATGTGTCCTTGATAATTACACTGGCAAGAATTGCATCCAGCTGCACGTGTCCCTGATAATGACTCCGGCAAGAGGTGCATCCAGCTGCAAGTGTCCCTGATAATTACTCTGGTAAGAGGTGCATCCAGCTGCAAGTGAACATTATAATTACAACGGCCAGAGTTGCATCCAGCTGCACGTCTCCCTGATAATTACTCCGGCAAGAGGTGCATCTAGCTGCATGTGTCCCTGATAATTACACTGGCAAGAGGTGCATCCAGCTGCACGTGACCCTGATAATTACATCAGCCAGAGGTGCATCCAGTTGCATGTGTCCCTGATAATTACTCTGGATAAGAGGTGCATCCAACTTCAAGTATCGCTGATAATTACACTGGCAAGAGTTGCATGAAGCTGTATGTGTCCATGATAATTACACTGGCAAGAGGTGCATCCAGCTCCACGTGTCCCTGATAATTAAAAAGACAAGAGGTGCATCAATCTGCACGTGTTCCTGATAATTACTCTGGCAAGAGGTGCATCCAGCTGCACGTGTCCCTGATCATTACTATGGTAAGAGGTGCATCCAGCTGCAGGTGACCCTGATAATTACACTGGCCAGAGGTGCATCCAGCTGCAAGTGAACCTTATAATTACAGCGGCAAGAGTTACATCCAGCTGCAAGTGACCCTGATAATTACTCCGGCAAGAGGTGCATCCAGCTGCATGTGTCCCTGATAATTATTCCGGCAAGAGATGCATCCAGCTGTACGTGTCCCTGATAATTACAGTGGCAAGAGGTGCATCCAGCTCCACGTTTCCCTGATAATGACTCCGGCAAGAGGTGCATCCAGCTGCAAGTGTCCCTGATAATTACTCTGGCAAGAGGTGCATCCACTGCAGGTGATCCTGATAATTAGACCGGACAGAGGTGCATCCAGCTGCAAGTGACCCTGATAATTACTCCGGCAAGAGGTGCATCCAGCTGCACGTGTTCCTGATAATTACAAAGACAAGAGGTGCATCCAGCTGCACATGTCCCTGATAATTACTCCGGCAAGAGGTGCATCCAGCTGCACGTGACCCTGATAATTACATCAGCCAGAGGTGCGTCCAGCTGCATGTGTCCCTGATAATTACTCTGGATAAGAGGTGCATCAAACTACAAGTATCGCTGATAATTACACTGGCAAGAGTTGCATCCAGCTGTATGTGTCCATGATAATTACACTGGCAAGAGGTACATCCAGCTCCACGTATCCCTGATAATTAAAAAGACAAGAGCTGCATCCATCTCCACGTGTCCCTGATAATTACTCTGGCAAGAGGTGCATCCAGCTGCACGTGTCCCTGATCATTACTATGGTAAGAGGTGCATCCAGCTGCAGGTGACCCTGATCATTACCCTGGCCAGAGGTGCATCCAGCTTCAAGTGAACCTTATAATTACAGCGGCAAGAGTTACATCCAGCTGCAAGTGACCCTGATAATTACTCCGGCAAGAGGTCCATCCAGCTGCATGTGTCCCTGATAATTATTCCGGCAAGAGATGCATCCAGCTGTACGTGTCCCTGATAATTACTCGGCAAGAGGTGCATCCAGCTGCATGTGTCCCTGATAATTACTCCGGCAAGAGGAGCATCCAGCTACACGTGTCCCTGATAATTACTCCACCCTGATAATTACACCGGCCAGAGGTGAATCCAGCTACACGTGTCCCAGATAATTACTCTGGCAAGAATTACATCCAGCTGCAAGTGACCCTGATAATTACACCGGCCAGAGATGCATCCAGCTGCATGTGTCCCTGATAATTAATCTGGCAAGATTTGCATCCAGCTGAACGTTTCCCTGATAATTACTCCGGCAAGAGGTGGATCCAGCTGCACGTGTCCCTGATAATTACTCCGGCAAGAGGTGCATCCAGCTGCATGGGTCCGTGATAATTACTCTGGCAAGAGGTGCATCCAGCTGCAAGTGACCCTGATAATTACACCGGCCAGAGGTGCATCCAGCTGCATGTGTCACTGATAATTAATCTGGCAATATTTGCATCCAGCTCAACGTGTCCCTGATAATTACTCCGGCAAGAGGTGCATCCATCTGCACGTGTCCCTGATAATTACTCTGGCAAGAGGTGCATCCAGCTGCACGTGTCCCTGATCATTACTATGGTAAGAGGTGCATCCAGCTGCAGGTGACCCTGATAATTACAGCGGCAAGAGTTACATCCAGCTGCAAGTGACCCTGAGAATTACTCCGGCAAGAGGTGCATCCAGCTACATGTGTCCCTGATAATTATTCCGGCAAGAGATGCATCCAGCTGCACATGTCCCTGATAATTACTCCGGCAAGAGGTGCATACAGCTACACGTGTCCCTGATAATTATTCCACCCTGATAATTACACCGGGCAGATGTGCATCCAGCTGCATGTGTCCCTGATAATTACACTGGCAAGATTTGCATCCAGCTGCAGGTGACCCTGATAATTACATCAGCCAGAGGTGCATCCAGCTGCATGTGTCCCTGATAATTACTCTGGCAAGAGATGCATCCAACTTCAAGTATCGCTGATAATTACACTGGCAAGAGTTGTATCCAGCTGTATGTGTCCATGATAATTACACTGGCAAGAGGTGCATCCAGCTGCACGTATCCCTGATAAGTACTCTGGCAAGAGGTGCATCCAGCTGCAAGTGACCCCGATAATTACACTGGCAAGAGGTGAATCCACCTACATGTGTCCCTGATAATTACACCGGCAAGAGGTTTATCCAGCTGCAAGTGACCCTGATAATTACACCAGCAAGAGGTGCATCCAGCTGCATGTATCCCTGATAATTACTCCGGCAAGAGGAGCTTCCACCTACACTTGTCCCTGATAATTACTCCACCCTGATAATTACACCGGCCAGAGGTGCATCCAGCTGCATGTGTCCTTGATAATTACACTGGCAAGAATTGCATCCAGCTGCACGTGTCCCTGATAATGACTCCGGCAAGAGGTGCATCCAGCTGCAAGTGTCCCTGATAATTACTCTGGTAAGAGGTGCATCCAGCTGCAAGTGAACATTATAATTACAACGGCCAGAGTTGCATCCAGCTGCACGTGTCCCTGATAATTACTCCGGCAAGAGGTGCATCTAGCTGCATGTGTCCCTGATAATTACACTGGCAAGAGGTGCATCCAGCTGCACGTGACCCTGATAATTACATCAGCCAGAGGTGCATCCAGTTGCATGTGTCCCTGATAATTACTCTGGATAAGAGGTGCATCCAACTTCAAGTATCGCTGATAATTACACTGGCAAGAGTTGCATGAAGCTGTATGTGTCCATGATAATTACACTGGCAAGAGGTGCATCCAGCTCCACGTGTCCCTGATAATTAAAAAGACAAGAGGTGCATCAATCTGCACGTGTTCCTGATAATTACTCTGGCAAGAGGTGCATCCAGCTGCACGTGTCCCTGATCATTACTATGGTAAGAGGTGCATCCAGCTGCAGGTGACCCTGATAATTACACTGGCCAGAGGTGCATCCAGCTGCAAGTGAACCTTATAATTACAGCGGCAAGAGTTACATCCAGCTGCAAGTGACCCTGATAATTACTCCGGCAAGAGGTGCATCCAGCTGCATGTGTCCCTGATAATTATTCCGGCAAGAGATGCATCCAGCTGTACGTGTCCCTGATAATTACAGTGGCAAGAGGTGCATCCAGCTCCACGTTTCCCTGATAATGACTCCGGCAAGAGGTGCATCCAGCTGCAAGTGTCCCTGATAATTACTCTGGCAAGAGGTGCATCCACTGCAGGTGATCCTGATAATTACACCAGACAGAGGTGCATCCAGCTGCAAGTGACCCCGATAATTACACTGGCAAGAGGTGAATCCACCTACATGTGTCCCTGATAATTACACCGGCAAGAGGTTTATCCAGCTGCAAGTGACCCTGATAATTACACCAGCAAGAGGTGCATCCAGCTGCATGTATCCCTGATAATTACTCCGGCAAGAGGAGCTTCCACCTACACTTGTCCCTGATAATTACTCCACCCTGATAATTACACCGGCCAGAGGTGCATCCAGCTGCATGTGTCCTTGATAATTACACTGGCAAGAATTGCATCCAGCTGCACGTGTCCCTGATAATGACTCCGGCAAGAGGTGCATCCAGCTGCAAGTGTCCCTGATAATTACTCTGGTAAGAGGTGCATCCAGCTGCAAGTGAACATTATAATTACAACGGCCAGAGTTGCATCCAGCTGCACGTGTCCCTGATAATTACTCCGGCAAGAGGTGCATCTAGTTGCATGTGTCCCTGATAATTACACTGGCAAGAGGTGCATCCAGCTGCACGTGACCCTGATAATTACATCAGCCAGAGGTGCATCCAGTTGCATGTGTCCCTGATAATTACTCTGGATAAGAGGTGCATCCAACTTCAAGTATCGCTGATAATTACACTGGCAAGAGTTGCATGAAGCTGTATGTGTCCATGATAATTACACTGGCAAGAGGTGCATCCAGCTCCACGTGTCCCTGATAATTAAAAAGACAAGAGGTGCATCAATCTGCACGTGTTCCTGATAATTACTCTGGCAAGAGGTGCATCCAGCTGCACGTGTCCCTGATCATTACTATGGTAAGAGGTGCATCCAGCTGCAGGTGACCCTGATAATTACACTGGCCAGAGGTGCATCCAGCTGCAAGTGAACCTTATAATTACAGCGGCAAGAGTTACATCCAGCTGCAAGTGACCCTGATAATTACTCCGGCAAGAGGTGCATCCAGCTGCATGTGTCCCTGATAATTATTCCGGCAAGAGATGCATCCAGCTGTACGTGTCCCTGATAATTACAGTGGCAAGAGGTGCATCCAGCTCCACGTTTCCCTGATAATGACTCCGGCAAGAGGTGCATCCAGCTGCAAGTGTCCCTGATAATTACTCTGGCAAGAGGTGCATCCACTGCAGGTGATCCTGATAATTACACCAGACAGAGGTGCATCCAGCTGCAAGTGACCCTGATAATTACTCCGGCAAGAGGTGCATCCAGCTGCACGTGTCCCTGATAATTACAAAGACAAGAGGTGCATCCAGCTGCACATGTCCCTGATAATTACTCCGGCAAGAGGTGCATCCAGCTGCACGTGACCCTGATAATTACATCAGCCAGAGGTGCGTCCAGCTGCATGTGTCCCTGATAATTACTCTGGATAAGAGGTGCATCAAACTACAAGTATCGCTGATAATTACACTGGCAAGAGTTGCATCCAGCTGTATGTGTCCATGATAATTACACTGGCAAGAGGTACATCCAGCTCCACGTGTCGCTGATAATTAAAAAGACAAGAGCTGTATCCATCTCCACGTGTCCCTGATAATTACTCTGGCATGAGGTGCATCCAGCTGCACGTGTCCCTGATCATTACTATGGTAAGAGGTGCATACAGCTGCAGGTGACCCTGATCATTACCCTGGCCAGAGGTGCATCCAGCTTCAAGTGAACCTTATAATTACAGCGGCAAGAGTTACATCCAGCTGCAAGTGACCCTGATAATTACTCCGGCAAGAGGTGCATCCAGCTGCATGTGTCCCTGATAATTATTCCGGCAAGAGATGCATCCAGCTGTACGTGTCCCTGATAATTACAGTGGCAAGAGGTGCATCCAGCTCCACGTTTCCCTGATAATGACTCCGGCAAGAGGTGCATCCAGCTGCAAGTGTCCCTGATAATTACTCTGGCAAGAGGTGCATCCACTGCAGGTGATCCTGATAATTACACCAGACAGAGGTGCATCCAGCTGCAAGTGACCCTGATAATTACTCCGGCAAGAGGTGCATCCAGCTGCACGTGTCCCTGATAATTACAAAGACAAGAGGTGCATCCAGCTGCACATGTCCCTGATAATTACTCCGGCAAGAGGTGCATCCAGCTGCACGTGACCCTGATAATTACATCAGCCAGAGGTGCGTCCAGCTGCATGTGTCCCTGATAATTACTCTGGATAAGAGGTGCATCAAACTACAAGTATCGCTGATAATTACACTGGCAAGAGTTGCATCCAGCTGTATGTGTCCATGATAATTACACTGGCAAGAGGTACATCCAGCTCCACGTGTCGCTGATAATTAAAAAGACAAGAGCTGTATCCATCTCCACGTGTCCCTGATAATTACTCTGGCATGAGGTGCATCCAGCTGCACGTGTCCCTGATCATTACTATGGTAAGAGGTGCATACAGCTGCAGGTGACCCTGATCATTACCCTGGCCAGAGGTGCATCCAGCTTCAAGTGAACCTTATAATTACAGCGGCAAGAGCTACATCCAGCTGCAAGTGACCCTGATAATTACTCCGGCAAGAGGTGCATCCAGCTGCATGTGTCCCTGATAATTATTCCGGCAAGAGATGCATCCAGCTGTACGTGTCCCTGATAATTACTCGGCAAGAGGTGCATCCAGCTGCATGTGTCCCTGATAATTACTCCGGCAAGAGGAGCATCCAGCTACACGTGTCCCTGATAATTACTCCACCCTGATAATTACACCGGCCAGAGGTGCATCCAGCTGCATGTGTCCCTGATAATTACTCTGGCAAGAGGTGCATCCAGCTGCAGGTGATCCTGATAATTACACCAGACAGAGGTGCATCCAGCTGCAAGTGACCCTGATAATTACTCCGGCAAGAGGTGCATCCAGCTGCACGTGTCCCTGATAATTACAAAGACACGAGGTGCGTCCAGCTGCACATGTCCCTGATAATTACTCCGGCAAGAGGTGCATCCAGCTGCAAGTGACCCTGATAATTACACTGGCAAGAGGTGAATCCAGCTGCACGTGTCCCTGATAATTATACCGGCAAGAGGTTCATCCTGCTGCAAGTGACCCTGATAATTACACCAGCAAAAGGTGCATCCAGCTGCATGTGTCCCTGATAATTACAGTGGCAAGAGGTGCATCCAGCTGCAGGTGACCCTGATAATTACATCAGCCAGAGGTGCATCCAGCTGCATGTGTCCCTGATAATTACTCTGGCAAGAGGTGCATCCAAATTCAAGTATTGCTGATAATTGCATTGGCAAGAGTTGTATCCAGCTGTATGTGTCCATGATAATTACACTGGCAAAAGGTGTATCCACTGCACGTATCCCTGATAATTACTCCGGCAAGAGGAACATCCAGCTACACGTGTCGCAGATAATTACACTGGCAAGAATTACATCCAGCTGCAAGTGACCCTGATAATTACACCGGCCAGAGGTGCATCCAGCTGCATGTGTCCCTGATAATTAATCTGGCAAGATTTGCATCCAGCTGAACGTGTCCCTGATAATTACTCTGGCAAGAGGTGAATCCAGCTGCAAGTGACCCTGATAATTACACCGGCCAGAGGTGCATCCAGCTGCATGTGTCCCTGATAATTACTCTGGCAAGAGGTGCATCCAGCTGCACGTGACCCTGATAATTACATCAGCCAGAGGTGCGTCCAGCTGCATGTGTCCCTGATAATTACTCTGGATAAGAGGTGCATCAAACTACAAGTATCGCTGATAATTACACTGGCAAGAGTTGCATCCAGCTGTATGTGTCCATGATAATTACACTGGCAAGAGGTACATCCAGCTCCACGTGTCCCTGATAATTAAAAATACAAGAGCTGCATCCATCTCCACGTGTCCCTGATAATTACTCTGGCAAGAGGTGCATCCAGCTGCACGTGTCCCTGATCATTACTATGGTAAGAGGTGCATCCAGCTGCAGGTGACCCTGATCATTACCCTGGCCAGAGGTGCATCCAGCTTCAAGTGAACATTATAATTACAACGGCCAGAGTTGAATCCAGCTGCACGTGTCCCTGATAATTACTCCGGCAAGAGGTGCATCTTGCTGCATTTGTCCCTGATAATTACACTGGCAAGAGGTGCATCCAGCTGCACGTGACCCTGATAATTATATCAGCCAGAGGTGCATCCAGTTGCATGTGTCCCTGATAATTACTCTGGATAAGAGGTGCATCCAACTTCAAGTATCGCTGATAATTACACTGGCAAGAGTTGCATGAAGCTGTATGTGTCCATGATAATTACACTGGCAAGAGGTGCATCCAGCTCCACGTGTCCCTGATAATTAAAAAGACAAGAGGTGCATCAATCTGCACGTGTTCCTGATAATTACTCTGGCAAGAGGTGCATCCAGCTGCACGTGTCCCTGATAATGACTCCGGCAAGAGGTGCATCCAGCTGCTAGTCTCACTGATAATTACTCAGGCAAGAGGTGCATCCACTGCAGGTGATCCTGATAATTACACCAGACAGAGGTGCATCCAGCTGCAAGTGACCCTGATAATTACTCCGGCAAGAGGTGCATCCAGCTGCACGTGTCCCTGATAATTACAAAGACAAGAGGTGCATCCAGCTGCACATGTCCCTGATAATTACTCCGGCTAGAGGTGCATCCAGCTGCACGTGACCCTGATAATTACATCAGCCAGAGGTGCGTCCAGCTGCATGTGTCCCTGATAATTACTCTGGATAAGAGGTGCATCAAACTACAAGTATCGCTGATAATTACACTGGCAAGAGTTGCATCCAGCTGTATGTGTCCATGATAATTACACTGGCAAGAGGTACATCCAGCTCCACGTGTCCCTGATAATTAAAAAGACAAGAGCTGCATCCATCTCCACGTGTCCCTGATAATTACTCTGGCAAGAGGTGCATCCAGCTGCACGTGTCCCTGATCATTACTATGGTAAGAGGTGCATCCAGCTGCAGGTGACCCTGATCATTACCCTGGCCAGAGGTGCATCCAGCTTCAAGTGAACCTTATAATTACAGCGGCAAGAGTTACATCCAGCTGCAAGTGACCCTGATAATTACTCCGGCAAGAGGTCCATCCAGCTGCATGTGTCCCTGATAATTATTCCGGCAAGAGATGCATCCAGCTGTACGTGTCCCTGATAATTACTCGGCAAGAGGTGCATCCAGCTGCATGTGTCCCTGATAATTACTCCGGCAAGAGGAGCATCCAGCTACACGTGTCCCTGATAATTACTCCACCCTGATAATTACACCGGCCAGAGGTGAATCCAGCTACACGTGTCCCAGATAATTACTCTGGCAAGAATTACATCCAGCTGCAAGTGACCCTGATAATTACACCGGCCAGAGATGCATCCAGCTGCAAGTGACCCTGATAATTACACCAGCAAAAGGTGCATCCAGCTGCATGTGTCCCTGATAATTACAGTGGCAAGAGGTGCATCCAGCTGCAGGTGACCCTGATAATTACATCAGCCAGAGGTGCATCCAGCTGCATGTGTCCCTGATAATTACTCTGGCAAGAGGTGCATCCAAATTCAAGTATTGCTGATAATTGCATTGGCAAGAGTTGTATCCAGCTGTATGTGTCCATGATAATTACACTGGCAAAAGGTGTATCCACTGCACGTATCCCTGATAATTACTCCGGCAAGAGGAACATCCAGCTACACGTTTCGCAGATAATTACACTGGCAAGAATTACATCCAGCTGCAAGTGACCCTGATAATTACACCGGCCAGAGGTGCATCCAGCTGCATGTGTCCCTGATAATTAATCTGGCAAGATTTGCATCCAGCTGAACGTGTCCCTGATAATTACTCTGGCAAGAGGTGAATCCAGCTGCAAGTGACCCTGATAATTACACCGGCCAGAGGTGCATCCAGCTGCATGTGTCCCTGATAATTACTCTGGCAAGAGGTGCATCCAGCTGCACGTGACCCTGATAATTACATCAGCCAGAGGTGCGTCCAGCTGCATGTGTCCCTGATAATTACTCTGGATAAGAGGTGCATCAAACTACAAGTATCGCTGATAATTACACTGGCAAGAGTTGCATCCAGCTGTATGTGTCCATGATAATTACACTGGCAAGAGGTACATCCAGCTCCACGTGTCCCTGATAATTAAAAATACAAGAGCTGCATCCATCTCCACGTGTCCCTGATAATTACTCTGGCAAGAGGTGCATCCAGCTGCACGTGTCCCTGATCATTACTATGGTAAGAGGTGCATCCAGCTGCAGGTGACCCTGATCATTACCCTGGCCAGAGGTGCATCCAGCTTCAAGTGAACATTATAATTACAACGGCCAGAGTTGAATCCAGCTGCACGTGTCCCTGATAATTACTCCGGCAAGAGGTGCATCTTGCTGCATGTGTCCCTGATAATTACACTGGCAAGAGGTGCATCCAGCTGCACGTGACCCTGATAATTATATCAGCCAGAGGTGCATCCAGTTGCATGTGTCCCTGATAATTACTCTGGATAAGAGGTGCATCCAACTTCAAGTATCGCTGATAATTACACTGGCAAGAGTTGCATGAAGCTGTATGTGTCCATGATAATTACACTGGCAAGAGGTGCATCCAGCTCCACGTGTCCCTGATAATTAAAAAGACAAGAGGTGCATCAATCTGCACGTGTTCCTGATAATTACTCTGGCAAGAGGTGCATCCAGCTGCACGTGTCCCTGATAATGACTCCGGCAAGAGGTGCATCCAGCTGCTAGTCTCACTGATAATTACTCAGGCAAGAGGTGCATCCACTGCAGGTGATCCTGATAATTACACCAGACAGAGGTGCATCCAGCTGCAAGTGACCCTGATAATTACTCCGGCAAGAGGTGCATCCAGCTGCACGTGTCCCTGATAATTACAAAGACAAGAGGTGCATCCAGCTGCACATGTCCCTGATAATTACTCCGGCAAGAGGTGCATCCAGCTGCACGTGACCCTGATAATTACATCAGCCAGAGGTGCGTCCAGCTGCATGTGTCCCTGATAATTACTCTGGATAAGAGGTGCATCAAACTACAAGTATCGCTGATAATTACACTGGCAAGAGTTGCATCCAGCTGTATGTGTCCATGATAATTACACTGGCAAGAGGTACATCCAGCTCCACGTGTCCCTGATAATTAAAAAGACAAGAGCTGCATCCATCTCCACGTGTCCCTGATAATTACTCTGGCAAGAGGTGCATCCAGCTGCACGTGTCCCTGATCATTACTATGGTAAGAGGTGCATCCAGCTGCAGGTGACCCTGATCATTACCCTGGCCAGAGGTGCATCCAGCTTCAAGTGAACCTTATAATTACAGCGGCAAGAGTTACATCCAGCTGCAAGTGACCCTGATAATTACTCCGGCAAGAGGTCCATCCAGCTGCATGTGTCCCTGATAATTATTCCGGCAAGAGATGCATCCAGCTGTACGTGTCCCTGATAATTACTCGGCAAGAGGTGCATCCAGCTGCATGTGTCCCTGATAATTACTCCGGCAAGAGGAGCATCCAGCTACACGTGTCCCTGATAATTACTCCACCCTGATAATTATACCGGCCAGAGGTGAATCCAGCTACACGTGTCCCAGATAATTACTCTGGCAAGAATTACATCCAGCTGCAAGTGACCCTGATAATTACACCGGCCAGAGATGCATCCAGCTGCATGTGTCCCTGATAATTAATCTGGCAAGATTTGCATCCAGCTGAACGTTTCCCTGATAATTACTCCGGCAAGAGGTGGATCCAGCTGCACGTGTCCCTGATAATTACTCCGGCAAGAGGTGCATCCAGCTGCATGGGTCCGTGATAATTACTCTGGCAAGAGGTGCATCCAGCTGAAAGTGACCCTGATAATTACACCGGCCAGAGGTGCATCCAGCTGCATGTGTCACTGATAATTAATCTGGCAATATTTGCATCCAGCTCAACGTGTCCCTGATAATTACTCCGGCAAGAGGTGCATCCATCTGCACGTGTCCCTGATAATTACTCTGGCAAGAGGTGCATCCAGCTGCACGTGTCCCTGATCATTACTATGGTAAGAGGTGCATCCAGCTGCAGGTGACCCTGATAATTACAGCGGCAAGAGTTACATCCAGCTGCAAGTGACCCTGAGAATTACTCCGGCAAGAGGTGCATCCAGCTACATGTGTCCCTGATAATTATTCCGGCAAGAGATGCATCCAGCTGCACATGTCCCTGATAATTACTCCGGCAAGAGGTGCATACAGCTACACGTGTCCCTGATAATTATTCCACCCTGATAATTACACCGGGCAGAGGTGCATCCAGCTGCATGTGTCCCTGATAATTACACTGGCAAGATTTGCATCCAGCTGCAGGTGACCCTGATAATTACATCAGCCAGAGGTGCATCCAGCTGCATGTGTCCCTGATAATTACTCTGGCAAGAGATGCATCCAACTTCAAGTATCGCTGATAATAACACTGGCAAGAGTTGTATCCAGCTGTATGTGTCCATGATAATTACACTGGCAAGAGGTGCATCCAGCTGCACGTATCCCTGATAAGTACTCTGGCAAGAGGTGCATCGAGCTGCACGTGTCCCTGATAATTACTCCGGCAAGAGGTGCATCCAGCTGCAAGTGACCCTGATAATTACACTGGCAAGAGGTGAATCCACCTACATGTGTCCCTGATAATTACACCAGCAAGAGGTTTATCCAGCTGCAAGTGACCCTGATAATTACACCAGCAAGAGGTGCATCCAGCTGCATGTATCCCTGATAATTACTCCGGCAAGAGGAGCTTCCACCTACACTTGTCCCTGATAATTACTCCACCCTGATAATTACACCGGCCAGAGGTGCATCCAGCTGCATGTGTCCTTGATAATTACACTGGCAAGAATTGCATCCAGCTGCACGTGTCCCTGATAATGACTCCGGCAAGAGGTGCATCCAGCTGCAAGTGTCCCTGATAATTACTCTGGTAAGAGGTGCATCCAGCTGCAAGTGAACATTATAATTACAACGGCCAGAGTTGCATCCAGCTGCACGTGTCCCTGATAATTACTCCGGCAAGAGGTGCATCTAGCTGCATGTGTCCCTGATAATTACACTGGCAAGAGGTGCATCCAGCTGCACGTGACCCTGATAATTACATCAGCCAGAGGTGCATCCAGTTGCATGTGTCCCTGATAATTACTCTGGATAAGAGGTGCATCCAACTTCAAGTATCGCTGATAATTACACTGGCAAGAGTTGCATGAAGCTGTATGTGTCCATGATAATTACACTGGCAAGAGGTGCATCCAGCTCCACGTGTCCCTGATAATTAAAAAGACAAGAGGTGCATCAATCTGCACGTGTTCCTGATAATTACTCTGGCAAGAGGTGCATCCAGCTGCACGTGTCCCTGATCATTACTATGGTAAGAGGTGCATCCAGCTGCAGGTGACCCTGATAATTACACTGGCCAGAGGTGCATCCAGCTGCAAGTGAACCTTATAATTACAGCGGCAAGAGTTACATCCAGCTGCAAGTGACCCTGATAATTACTCCGGCAAGAGGTGCATCCAGCTGCATGTGTCCCTGATAATTATTCCGGCAAGAGATGCATCCAGCTGTACGTGTCCCTGATAATTACAGTGGCAAGAGGTGCATCCAGCTCCACGTTTCCCTGATAATGACTCCGGCAAGAGGTGCATCCAGCTGCAAGTGTCCCTGATAATTACTCTGGCAAGAGGTGCATCCACTGCAGGTGATCCTGATAATTACACCAGACAGAGGTGCATCCAGCTGCAAGTGACCCTGATAATTACTCCGGCAAGAGGTGCATCCAGCTGCACGTGTCCCTGATAATTACAAAGACAAGAGGTGCATCCAGCTGCACATGTCCCTGATAATTACTCCGGCAAGAGGTGCATCCAGCTGCACGTGACCCTGATAATTACATCAGCCAGAGGTGCGTCCAGCTGCATGTGTCCCTGATAATTACTCTGGATAAGAGGTGCATCAAACTACAAGTATCGCTGATAATTACACTGGCAAGAGTTGCATCCAGCTGTATGTGTCCATGATAATTACACTGGCAAGAGGTACATCCAGCTCCACGTGTCCCTGATAATTAAAAAGACAAGAGCTGCATCCATCTCCACGTGTCCCTGATAATTACTCTGGCAAGAGGTGCATCCAGCTGCACGTGTCCCTGATCATTACTATGGTAAGAGGTGCATCCAGCTGCAGGTGACCCTGATCATTACCCTGGCCAGAGGTGCATCCAGCTTCAAGTGAACCTTATAATTACAGCGGCAAGAGTTACATCCAGCTGCAAGTGACCCTGATAATTACTCCGGCAAGAGGTGCATCCAGCTGCATGTGTCCCTGATAATTATTCCGGCAAGAGATGCATCCAGCTGTACGTGTCCCTGATAATTACTCGGCAAGAGGTGCATCCAGCTGCATGTGTCCCTGATAATTACTCCGGCAAGAGGAACATCCAGCTACACGTGTCCCTGATAATTACTCCACCCTGATAATTACACCGGCCAGAGGTGCATCCAGCTGCAAGTGTCCCTGATAATTACTCTGGCAAGAGGTGCATCCAGCTGCAGGTGATCCTGATAATTACACCAGACAGAGGTGCATCCAGCTGCAAGTGACCCTGATAATTACTCCGGCAAGAGGTGCATCCAGCTGCACGTGTCCCTGATAATTACAAAGACACGAGGTGCGTCCAGCTGCACATGTCCCTGATAATTACTCCGGCAAGAGGTGCATCCATCTGCAAGTGACCCTGATAATTACACTGGCAAGAGGTGAATCCAGCTGCACGTGTCCCTGATAATTATACCGGCAAGAGGTTCATCCAGCTGCAAGTGACCCTGATAATTACACCAGCAAAAGGTGCATCCAGCTGCATGTGTCCCTGATAATTACAGTGGCAAGAGGTGCATCCAGCTGCAGGTGACCCTGATAATTACATCAGCCAGAGGTGCATCCAGCTGCATGTGTCCCTGATAATTACTCTGGCAAGAGGTGCATCCAAATTCAAGTATTGCTGATAATTGCATTGGCAAGAGTTGTATCTATGTATGTGTCCATGATAATTACACTGGCAAGAGGTGCATCCAGCTGCACGTATCCCTGATAAGTACTCTGGCAAAAGGTGTATCCACTGCACGTATCCCTGATAATTACTCCGGCAAGAGGAACATCCAGCTACACGTGTCGCAGATAATTACACTGGCAAGAATTACATCCAGCTGCAAGTGACCCTGATAATTACACCGGCCAGAGGTGCATCCAGCTGCATGTGTCCCTGATA
This sequence comes from Narcine bancroftii, assembly GCF_036971445.1. Taxonomy (NCBI): domain Eukaryota; kingdom Metazoa; phylum Chordata; class Chondrichthyes; order Torpediniformes; family Narcinidae; genus Narcine; species Narcine bancroftii. The sequence goes on from NC_091481.1 coordinate 40,302,764, forward strand.
ATTAATCTGGCAAGATTTGCATCCAGCTGAACGTGTCCCTGATAATTACTCTGGCAAGAGGTGCATCCAGCTGCAAGTGACCCTGATAATTACACCGGCCAGAGGTGCATCCAGCTGCATGTGTCCCTGATAATTACTCTGGCAAGAGGTGCATCCAGCTGCACGTGACCCTGATAATTACATCAGCCAGAGGTGCGTCCAGCTGCATGTGTCCCTGATAATTACTCTGGATAAGAGGTGCATCAAACTACAAGTATCGCTGATAATTACACTGGCAAGAGTTGCATCCAGCTGTATGTGTCCATGATAATTACACTGGCAAGAGGTACATCCAGCTCCACGTGTCCCTGATAATTAAAAAGACAAGAGCTGCATCCATCTCCACGTGTCCCTGATAATTACTCTGGCAAGAGGTGCATCCAGCTGCACGTGTCCCTGATCATTACTATGGTAAGAGGTGCATCCAGCTGCAGGTGACCCTGATCATTACCCTGGCCAGAGGTGCATCCAGCTTCAAGTGAACCTTATAATTACAGCGGCAAGAGTTACATCCAGCTGCAAGTGACCCTGATAATTACTCCGGCAAGAGGTGCATCCAGCTGCATGTGTCCCTGATAATTATTCCGGCAAGAGATGCATCCAGCTGTACGTGTCCCTGATAATTACTCGGCAAGAGGTGCATCCAGCTGCATGTGTCCCTGATAATTACTCCGGCAAGAGGAGCATCCAGCTACACGTGTCCCTGATAATTACTCCACCCTGATAATTACACCGGCCAGAGGTGCATCCAGCTGCAAGTGTCCCTGATAATTACTCTGGCAAGAGGTGCATCCAGCTGCAGGTGATCCTGATAATTACACCAGACAGAGGTGCATCCAGCTGCAAGTGACCCTGATAATTACTCCAGCAAGAGGTGCATCCAGCTGCACGTGTCCCTGATAATTACAAAGACACGAGGTGCGTCCAGCTGCACATGTCCCTGATAATTACTCCGGAAAGAGGTGCATCCAGCTGCAAGTGACCCTGATAATTACACTGGCAAGAGGTGAATCCAGCTGCACGTGTCCCTGATAATTATACCGGCAAGAGGTTCATCCAGCTGCAAGTGACCCTGATAATTACACCAGCAAAAGGTGCATCCAGCTGCATGTGTCCCTGATAATTACAGTGGCAAGAGGTGCATCCAGCTGCAGGTGACCCTGATAATTACATCAGCCAGAGGTGCATCCAGCTGCATGTGTCCCTGATAATTACTCTGGCAAGAGGTGCATCCAAATTCAAGTATTGCTGATAATTGCATTGGCAAGAGTTGTATCCAGCTGTATGTGTCCATGATAATTACACTGGCAAGAGGTGCATCCAGCTGCACGTATCCCTGATAAGTACTCTGGCAAAAGGTGTATCCACTGCACGTATCCCTGATAATTACTCCGGCAAGAGGAACATCCAGCTACACGTGTCGCAGATAATTACACTGGCAAGAATTACATCCAGCTGCAAGTGACCCTGATAATTACACCGGCCAGAGGTGCATCCAGCTGCATGTGTCCCTGATAATTAATCTGGCAAGATTTGCATCCAGCTGAACGTGTCCCTGATAATTACTCTGGCAAGAGGTGCATCCAGCTGCACGGGTCCCTGATAATTACTCTGGCAAGAGGTGCATCCAGCTGCAAGTGACCCTGATAATTACACCGGCCAGAGGTGCATCCAGCTGCATGTGTCCCTGATAATTACTCTGCCAAGAGGTGCATCCAGCTGCAGGTGACCCTGATAATTACATCAGCCAGAGGTGCATCCAGCTGCATGTGTCCCTGATAATTACTCTTGATAAGAGGTGCATCCAACTTCAAGTATCGCTGATAATTACACTGTCAAGAGTTGCATGAATCTGTATGTGTCCATGATAATTACACTGGCAAGAGGTGCATCCAGCTCCACGTGTCCCTGATAATTAAAAAGACAAGAGGTGCATCAATCTGCACGTGTTCCTGATAATTACTCTGGCAAGAGGTGCATCCAGCTGCACGTGTCCCTGATCATTACTATGGTAAGAGGTGCATCCAGCTGCAGGTGACCCTGATAATTACACTGGCCAGAGGTGCATCCAGCTGCAAGTGAACCTTATAATTACAGCGGCAAGAGTTACATCCAGCTGCAAGTGACCCTGATAATTACTCCGGCAAGAGGTGCATCCAGCTGCATGTGTCCCTGATAATTATTCCGGCAAGAGATGCATCCAGCTGTACGTGTCCCTGATAATTACAGTGGCAAGAGGTGCATCCAGCTCCACGTTTCCCTGATAATGACTCCGGCAAGAGGTGCATCCAGCTGCAAGTGTCCCTGATAATTACTCTGGCAAGAGGTGCATCCACTGCAGGTGATCCTGATAATTAGACGAGACAGAGGTGCATCCAGCTGCAAGTGACCCTGATAATTACTCCGGCAAGAGGTGCATCCAGCTGCACGTGTCCCTGATAATTACAAAGACAAGAGGTGCATCCAGCTGCACATGTCCCTGATAATTACTCCGGCAAGAGGTGCATCGAGCTGCACGTGACCCTGATAATTACATCAGCCAGAGGTGCGTCCAGCTGCATGTGTCCCTGATAATTACTCTGGATAAGAGGTGCATCAAACTACAAGTATCGCTGATAATTACACTGGCAAGAGTTGCATCCAGCTGTATGTGTCCATGATAATTACACTGGCAAGAGGTACATCCAGCTCCACGTGTCCCTGATAATTAAAAAGACAAGAGCTGCATCCATCTCCACGTGTCCCTGATAATTACTCTGGCAAGAGGTGCATCCAGCTGCACGTGTCCCTGATCATTACTATGGTAAGAGGTGCATCCAGCTGCAGGTGACCCTGATCATTACCCTGGCCAGAGGTGCATCCAGCTTCAAGTGAACCTTATAATTACAGCGGCAAGAGTTACATCCAGCTGCAAGTGACCCTGATAATTACTCCGGCAAGAGGTCCATCCAGCTGCATGTGTCCCTGATAATTATTCCGGCAAGAGATGCATCCAGCTCTACGTGTCCCTGATAATTACTCGGCAAGAGGTGCATCCAGCTGCATGTGTCCCTGATAATTACTCCGGCAAGAGGAGCTTCCACCTACACTTGTCCCTGATAATTACTCCACCCTGATAATTACACCGGCCAGAGGTGCATCCAGCTGCATGTGTCCTTGATAATTACACTGGCAAGAATTGCATCCAGCTGCACGTGTCCCTGATAATGACTCCGGCAAGAGGTGCATCCAGCTGCAAGTGTCCCTGATAATTACTCTGGTAAGAGGTGCATCCAGCTGCAAGTGAACATTATAATTACAACGGCCAGAGTTGCATCCAGCTGCACGTGTCCCTGATAATTACTCCGGCAAGAGGTGCATCTAGCTGCATGTGTCCCTGATAATTACACTGGCAAGAGGTGCATCCAGCTGCACGTGACCCTGATAATTACATCAGCCAGAGGTGCATCCAGTTGCATGTGTCCCTGATAATTACTCTGGATAAGAGGTGCATCCAACTTCAAGTATCGCTGATAATTACACTGGCAAGAGTTGCATGAAGCTGTATGTGTCCATGATAATTACACTGGCAAGAGGTGCATCCAGCTCCACGTGTCCCTGATAATTAAAAAGACAAGAGGTGCATCAATCTGCACGTGTTCCTGATAATTACTCTGGCAAGAGGTGCATCCAGCTGCACGTGTCCCTGATCATTACTATGGTAAGAGGTGCATCCAGCTGCAGGTGACCCTGATAATTACACTGGCCAGAGGTGCATCCAGCTGCAAGTGAACCTTATAATTACAGCGGCAAGAGTTACATCCAGCTGCAAGTGACCCTGATAATTACTCCGGCAAGAGGTGCATCCAGCTGCATGTGTCCCTGATAATTATTCCGGCAAGAGATGCATCCAGCTGTACGTGTCCCTGATAATTACAGTGGCAAGAGGTGCATCCAGCTCCACGTTTCCCTGATAATGACTCCGGCAAGAGGTGCATCCAGCTGCAAGTGTCCCTGATAATTACTCTGGCAAGAGGTGCATCCACTGCAGGTGATCCTGATAATTAGACCGGACAGAGGTGCATCCAGCTGCAAGTGACCCTGATAATTACTCCGGCAAGAGGTGCATCCAGCTGCACGTGTCCCTGATAATTACAAAGACAAGAGGTGCATCCAGCTGCACATGTCCCTGATAATTACTCCGGCAAGAGGTGCATCCAGCTGCACGTGACCCTGATAATTACATCAGCCAGAGGTGCGTCCAGCTGCATGTGTCCCTGATAATTACTCTGGATAAGAGGTGCATCAAACTACAAGTATCGCTGATAATTACACTGGCAAGAGTTGCATCCAGCTGTATGTGTCCATGATAATTACACTGGCAAGAGGTACATCCAGCTCCACGTGTCCCTGATAATTAAAAAGACAAGAGCTGCATCCATCTCCACGTGTCCCTGATAATTACTCTGGCAAGAGGTGCATCCAGCTGCACGTGTCCCTGATCATTACTATGGTAAGAGGTGCATCCAGCTGCAGGTGACCCTGATCATTACCCTGGCCAGAGGTGCATCCAGCTTCAAGTGAACCTTATAATTACAGCGGCAAGAGTTACATCCAGCTGCAAGTGACCCTGATAATTACTCCGGCAAGAGGTCCATCCAGCTGCATGTGTCCCTGATAATTATTCTGGCAAGAGATGCATCCAGCTGTACGTGTCCCTGATAATTACTCGGCAAGAGGTGCATCCAGCTGCATGTGTCCCTGATAATTACTCCGGCAAGAGGAGCATCCAGCTACACGTGTCCCTGATAATTACTCCACCCTGATAATTACACCGGCCAGAGGTGAATCCAGCTACACGTGTCCCAGATAATTACTCTGGCAAGAATTACATCCAGCTGCAAGTGACCCTGATAATTACACCGGCCAGAGATGCATCCAGCTGCATGTGTCCCTGATAATTAATCTGGCAAGATTTGCATCCAGCTGAACGTTTCCCTGATAATTACTCCGGCAAGAGGTGGATCCAGCTGCACGTGTCCCTGATAATTACTCCGGCAAGAGGTGCATCCAGCTGCATGGGTCCGTGATAATTACTCTGGCAAGAGGTGCATCCAGCTGCAAGTGACCCTGATAATTACACCGGCCAGAGGTGCATCCAGCTGCATGTGTCACTGATAATTAATCTGGCAATATTTGCATCCAGCTCAACGTGTCCCTGATAATTACTCCGGCAAGAGGTGCATCCATCTGCACGTGTCCCTGATAATTACTCTGGCAAGAGGTGCATCCAGCTGCACGTGTCCCTGATCATTACTATGGTAAGAGGTGCATCCAGCTGCAGGTGACCCTGATAATTACAGCGGCAAGAGTTACATCCAGCTGCAAGTGACCCTGAGAATTACTCCGGCAAGAGGTGCATCCAGCTACATGTGTCCCTGATAATTATTCCGGCAAGAGATGCATCCAGCTGCACATGTCCCTGATAATTACTCCGGCAAGAGGTGCATACAGCTACACGTGTCCCTGATAATTATTCCACCCTGATAATTATACCGGGCAGATGTGCATCCAGCTGCATGTGTCCCTGATAATTACACTGGCAAGATTTGCATCCAGCTGCAGGTGACCCTGATAATTACATCAGCCAGAGGTGCATCCAGCTGCATGTGTCCCTGATAATTACTCTGGCAAGAGATGCATCCAACTTCAAGTATCGCTGATAATTACACTGGCAAGAGTTGTATCCAGCTGTATGTGTCCATGATAATTACACTGGCAAGAGGTGCATCCAGCTGCACGTATCCCTGATAAGTACTCTGGCAAGAGGTGCATCCAGCTGCAAGTGACCCCGATAATTACACTGGCAAGAGGTGAATCCACCTACATGTGTCCCTGATAATTACACCGGCAAGAGGTTTATCCAGCTGCAAGTGACCCTGATAATTACACCAGCAAGAGGTGCATCCAGCTGCATGTATCCCTGATAATTACTCCGGCAAGAGGAGCTTCCACCTACACTTGTCCCTGATAATTACTCCACCCTGATAATTACACCGGCCAGAGGTGCATCCAGCTGCATGTGTCCTTGATAATTACACTGGCAAGAATTGCATCCAGCTGCACGTGTCCCTGATAATGACTCCGGCAAGAGGTGCATCCAGCTGCAAGTGTCCCTGATAATTACTCTGGTAAGAGGTGCATCCAGCTGCAAGTGAACATTATAATTACAACGGCCAGAGTTGCATCCAGCTGCACGTGTCCCTGATAATTACTCCGGCAAGAGGTGCATCTAGCTGCATGTGTCCCTGATAATTACACTGGCAAGAGGTGCATCCAGCTGCACGTGACCCTGATAATTACATCAGCCAGAGGTGCATCCAGTTGCATGTGTCCCTGATAATTACTCTGGATAAGAGGTGCATCCAACTTCAAGTATCGCTGATAATTACACTGGCAAGAGTTGCATGAAGCTGTATGTGTCCATGATAATTACACTGGCAAGAGGTGCATCCAGCTCCACGTGTCCCTGATAATTAAAAAGACAAGAGGTGCATCAATCTGCACGTGTTCCTGATAATTACTCTGGCAAGAGGTGCATCCAGCTGCACGTGTCCCTGATCATTACTATGGTAAGAGGTGCATCCAGCTGCAGGTGACCCTGATAATTACACTGGCCAGAGGTGCATCCAGCTGCAAGTGAACCTTATAATTACAGCGGCAAGAGTTACATCCAGCTGCAAGTGACCCTGATAATTACTCCGGCAAGAGGTGCATCCAGCTGCATGTGTCCCTGATAATTATTCCGGCAAGAGATGCATCCAGCTGTACGTGTCCCTGATAATTACAGTGGCAAGAGGTGCATCCAGCTCCACGTTTCCCTGATAATGACTCCGGCAAGAGGTGCATCCAGCTGCAAGTGTCCCTGATAATTACTCTGGCAAGAGGTGCATCCACTGCAGGTGATCCTGATAATTACACCAGACAGAGGTGCATCCAGCTGCAAGTGACCCCGATAATTACACTGGCAAGAGGTGAATCCACCTACATGTGTCCCTGATAATTACACCGGCAAGAGGTTTATCCAGCTGCAAGTGACCCTGATAATTACACCAGCAAGAGGTGCATCCAGCTGCATGTATCCCTGATAATTACTCCGGCAAGAGGAGCTTCCACCTACACTTGTCCCTGATAATTACTCCACCCTGATAATTACACCGGCCAGAGGTGCATCCAGCTGCATGTGTCCTTGATAATTACACTGGCAAGAATTGCATCCAGCTGCACGTGTCCCTGATAATGACTCCGGCAAGAGGTGCATCCAGCTGCAAGTGTCCCTGATAATTACTCTGGTAAGAGGTGCATCCAGCTGCAAGTGAACATTATAATTACAACGGCCAGAGTTGCATCCAGCTGCACGTGTCCCTGATAATTACTCCGGCAAGAGGTGCATCTAGTTGCATGTGTCCCTGATAATTACACTGGCAAGAGGTGCATCCAGCTGCACGTGACCCTGATAATTACATCAGCCAGAGGTGCATCCAGTTGCATGTGTCCCTGATAATTACTCTGGATAAGAGGTGCATCCAACTTCAAGTATCGCTGATAATTACACTGGCAAGAGTTGCATGAAGCTGTATGTGTCCATGATAATTACACTGGCAAGAGGTGCATCCAGCTCCACGTGTCCCTGATAATTAAAAAGACAAGAGGTGCATCAATCTGCACGTGTTCCTGATAATTACTCTGGCAAGAGGTGCATCCAGCTGCACGTGTCCCTGATCATTACTATGGTAAGAGGTGCATCCAGCTGCAGGTGACCCTGATAATTACACTGGCCAGAGGTGCATCCAGCTGCAAGTGAACCTTATAATTACAGCGGCAAGAGTTACATCCAGCTGCAAGTGACCCTGATAATTACTCCGGCAAGAGGTGCATCCAGCTGCATGTGTCCCTGATAATTATTCCGGCAAGAGATGCATCCAGCTGTACGTGTCCCTGATAATTACAGTGGCAAGAGGTGCATCCAGCTCCACGTTTCCCTGATAATGACTCCGGCAAGAGGTGCATCCAGCTGCAAGTGTCCCTGATAATTACTCTGGCAAGAGGTGCATCCACTGCAGGTGATCCTGATAATTACACCAGACAGAGGTGCATCCAGCTGCAAGTGACCCTGATAATTACTCCGGCAAGAGGTGCATCCAGCTGCACGTGTCCCTGATAATTACAAAGACAAGAGGTGCATCCAGCTGCACATGTCCCTGATAATTACTCCGGCAAGAGGTGCATCCAGCTGCACGTGACCCTGATAATTACATCAGCCAGAGGCTCGTCCAGCTGCATGTGTCCCTGATAATTACTCTGGATAAGAGGTGCATCAAACTACAAGTATCGCTGATAATTACACTGGCAAGAGTTGCATCCAGCTGTATGTGTCCATGATAATTACACTGGCAAGAGGTACATCCAGCTCCACGTGTCGCTGATAATTAAAAAGACAAGAGCTGCATCCATCTCCACGTGTCCCTGATAATTACTCTGGCATGAGGTGCATCCAGCTGCACGTGTCCCTGATCATTACTATGGTAAGAGGTGCATACAGCTGCAGGTGACCCTGATCATTACCCTGGCCAGAGGTGCATCCAGCTTCAAGTGAACCTTATAATTACAGCGGCAAGAGCTACATCCAGCTGCAAGTGACCCTGATAATTACTCCGGCAAGAGGTGCATCCAGCTGCATGTGTCCCTGATAATTATTCCGGCAAGAGATGCATCCAGCTGTACGTGTCCCTGATAATTACTCGGCAAGAGGTGCATCCAGCTGCATGTGTCCCTGATAATTACTCCGGCAAGAGGAGCATCCAGCTACACGTGTCCCTGATAATTACTCCACCCTGATAATTACACCGGCCAGAGGTGCATCCAGCTGCATGTGTCCCTGATAATTACTCTGGCAAGAGGTGCATCCAGCTGCAGGTGATCCTGATAATTACACCAGACAGAGGTGCATCCAGCTGCAAGTGACCCTGATAATTACTCCGGCAAGAGGTGCATCCAGCTGCACGTGTCCCTGATAATTACAAAGACACGAGGTGCGTCCAGCTGCACATGTCCCTGATAATTACTCCGGCAAGAGGTGCATCCAGCTGCAAGTGACCCTGATAATTACACTGGCAAGAGGTGAATCCAGCTGCACGTGTCCCTGATAATTATACCGGCAAGAGGTTCATCCTGCTGCAAGTGACCCTGATAATTACACCAGCAAAAGGTGCATCCAGCTGCATGTGTCCCTGATAATTACAGTGGCAAGAGGTGCATCCAGCTGCAGGTGACCCTGATAATTACATCAGCCAGAGGTGCATCCAGCTGCATGTGTCCCTGATAATTACTCTGGCAAGAGGTGCATCCAAATTCAAGTATTGCTGATAATTGCATTGGCAAGAGTTGTATCCAGCTGTATGTGTCCATGATAATTACACTGGCAAAAGGTGTATCCACTGCACGTATCCCTGATAATTACTCCGGCAAGAGGAACATCCAGCTACACGTGTCGCAGATAATTACACTGGCAAGAATTACATCCAGCTGCAAGTGACCCTGATAATTACACCGGCCAGAGGTGCATCCAGCTGCATGTGTCCCTGATAATTAATCTGGCAAGATTTGCATCCAGCTGAACGTGTCCCTGATAATTACTCTGGCAAGAGGTGAATCCAGCTGCAAGTGACCCTGATAATTACACCGGCCAGAGGTGCATCCAGCTGCATGTGTCCCTGATAATTACTCTGGCAAGAGGTGCATCCAGCTGCACGTGACCCTGATAATTACATCAGCCAGAGGTGCGTCCAGCTGCATGTGTCCCTGATAATTACTCTGGATAAGAGGTGCATCAAACTACAAGTATCGCTGATAATTACACTGGCAAGAGTTGCATCCAGCTGTATGTGTCCATGATAATTACACTGGCAAGAGGTACATCCAGCTCCACGTGTCCCTGATAATTAAAAATACAAGAGCTGCATCCATCTCCACGTGTCCCTGATAATTACTCTGGCAAGAGGTGCATCCAGCTGCACGTGTCCCTGATCATTACTATGGTAAGAGGTGCATCCAGCTGCAGGTGACCCTGATCATTACCCTGGCCAGAGGTGCATCCAGCTTCAAGTGAACATTATAATTACAACGGCCAGAGTTGCATCCAGCTGCACGTGTCCCTGATAATTACTCCGGCAAGAGGTGCATCTTGCTGCATGTGTCCCTGATAATTACACTGGCAAGAGGTGCATCCAGCTGCACGTGACCCTGATAATTATATCAGCCAGAGGTGCATCCAGTTGCATGTGTCCCTGATAATTACTCTGGATAAGAGGTGCATCCAACTTCAAGTATCGCTGATAATTACACTGGCAAGAGTTGCATGAAGCTGTATGTGTCCATGATAATTACACTGGCAAGAGGTGCATCCAGCTCCACGTGTCCCTGATAATTAAAAAGACAAGAGGTGCATCAATCTGCACGTGTTCCTGATAATTACTCTGGCAAGAGGTGCATCCAGCTGCACGTGTCCCTGATAATGACTCCGGCAAGAGGTGCATCCAGCTGCTAGTCTCACTGATAATTACTCAGGCAAGAGGTGCATCCACTGCAGGTGATCCTGATAATTACACCAGACAGAGGTGCATCCAGCTGCAAGTGACCCTGATAATTACTCCGGCAAGAGGTGCATCCAGCTGCACGTGTCCCTGATAATTACAAAGACAAGAGGTGCATCCAGCTGCACATGTCCCTGATAATTACTCCGGCAAGAGGTGCATCCAGCTGCACGTGACCCTGATAATTACATCAGCCAGAGGTGCGTCCAGCTGCATGTGTCCCTGATAATTACTCTGGATAAGAGGTGCATCAAACTACAAGTATCGCTGATAATTACACTGGCAAGAGTTGCATCCAGCTGTATGTGTCCATGATAATTACACTGGCAAGAGGTACATCCAGCTCCACGTGTCCCTGATAATTAAAAAGACAAGAGCTGCATCCATCTCCACGTGTCCCTGATAATTACTCTGGCAAGAGGTGCATCCAGCTGCACGTGTCCCTGATCATTACTATGGTAAGAGGTGCATCCAGCTGCAGGTGACCCTGATCATTACCCTGGCCAGAGGTGCATCCAGCTTCAAGTGAACCTTATAATTACAGCGGCAAGAGTTACATCCAGCTGCAAGTGACCCTGATAATTACTCCGGCAAGAGGTCCATCCAGCTGCATGTGTCCCTGATAATTATTACGGCAAGAGATGCATCCAGCTGTACGTGTCCCTGATAATTACTCGGCAAGAGGTGCATCCAGCTGCATGTGTCCCTGATAATTACTCCGGCAAGAGGAGCATCCAGCTACACGTGTCCCTGATAATTACTCCACCCTGATAATTACACCGGCCAGAGGTGAATCCAGCTACACGTGTCCCAGATAATTACTCTGGCAAGAATTACATCCAGCTGCAAGTGACCCTGATAATTACACCGGCCAGAGATGCATCCAGCTGCATGTGTCCCTGATAATTAATCTGGCAAGATTTGCATCCAGCTGAACGTTTCCCTGATAATTACTCCGGCAAGAGGTGGATCCAGCTGCACGTGTCCCTGATAATTACTCCGGCAAGAGGTGCATCCAGCTGCATGGGTCCGTGATAATTACTCTGGCAAGAGGTGCATCCAGCTGAAAGTGACCCTGATAATTACACCGTCCAGAGGTGCATCCAGCTGCATGTGTCACTGATAATTAATCTGGCAATATTTGCATCCAGCTCAACGTGTCCCTGATAATTACTCCGGCAAGAGGTGCATCCATCTGCACGTGTCCCTGATAATTACTCTGGCAAGAGGTGCATCCAGCTGCACGTGTCCCTGATCATTACTATGGTAAGAGGTGCATCCAGCTGCAGGTGACCCTGATAATTACAGCGGCAAGAGTTACATCCAGCTGCAAGTGACCCTGAGAATTACTCCGGCAAGAGGTGCATCCAGCTACATGTGTCCCTGATAATTATTCCGGCAAGAGATGCATCCAGCTGCACATGTCCCTGATAATTACTCCGGCAAGAGGTGCATACAGCTACACGTGTCCCTGATAATTATTCCACCCTGATAATTACACCGGGCAGAGGTGCATCCAGCTGCATGTGTCCCTGATAATTACACTGGCAAGATTTGCATCCAGCTGCAGGTGACCCTGATAATTACATCAGCCAGAGGTGCATCCAGCTGCATGTGTCCCTGATAATTACTCTGGCAAGAGATGCATCCAACTTCAAGTATCGCTGATATTTACACTGGCAAGAGTTGTATCCAGCTGTATGTGTCCATGATAATTACACTGGCAAGAGGTGCATCCAGCTGCACGTATCCCTGATAAGTACTCTGGCAAGAGGTGCATCGAGCTGCACGTGTCCCTGATAATTACTCCGGCAAGAGGTGCATCCAGCTGCAAGTGACCCTGATAATTACACTGGCAAGAGGTGAATCCACCTACATGTGTCCCTGATAATTACACCAGCAAGAGGTTTATCCAGCTGCAAGTGACCCTGATAATTACACCAGCAAGAGGTGCATCCAGCTGCATGTATCCCTGATAATTACTCCGGCAAGAGGAGCTTCCACCTACACTTGTCCCTGATAATTACTCCACCCTGATAATTACACCGGCCAGAGGTGCATCCAGCTGCATGTGTCCTTGATAATTACACTGGCAAGAATTGCATCCAGCTGCACGTGTCCCTGATAATGACTCCGGCAAGAGGTGCATCCAGCTGCAAGTGTCCCTGATAATTACTCTGGTAAGAGGTGCATCCAGCTGCAAGTGAACATTATAATTACAACGGCCAGAGTTGCATCCAGCTGAACGTGTCCCTGATAATTACTCCGGCAAGAGGTGCATCTAGCTGCATGTGTCCCTGATAATTACACTGGCAAGAGGTGCATCCAGCTGCACGTGACCCTGATAATTACATCAGCCAGAGGTGCATCCAGTTGCATGTGTCCCTGATAATTACTCTGGATAAGAGGTGCATCCAACTTCAAGTATCGCTGATAATTACACTGGCAAGAGTTGCATGAAGCTGTATGTGTCCATGATAATTACACTGGCAAGAGGTGCATCCAGCTCCACGTGTCCCTGATAATTAAAAAGACAAGAGGTGCATCAATCTGCACGTGTTCCTGATAATTACTCTGGCAAGAGGTGCATCCAGCTGCACGTGTCCCTGATCATTACTATGGTAAGAGGTGCATCCAGCTGCAGGTGACCCTGATAATTACACTGGCCAGAGGTGCATCCAGCTGCAAGTGAACCTTATAATTACAGCGGCAAGAGTTACATCCAGCTGCAAGTGACCCTGATAATTACTCCGGCAAGAGGTGCATCCAGCTGCATGTGTCCCTGATAATTATTCCGGCAAGAGATGCATCCAGCTGTACGTGTCCCTGATAATTACAGTGGCCAGAGGTGCATCCAGCTCCACGTTTCCCTGATAATGACTCCGGCAAGAGGTGCATCCAGCTGCAAGTGTCCCTGATAATTACTCTGGCAAGAGGTGCATCCACTGCAGGTGATCCTGATAATTACACCAGACAGAGGTGCATCCAGCTGCAAGTGACCCTGATAATTACTCCGGCAAGAGGTGCATCCAGCTGCACGTGTCCCTGATAATTACAAAGACAAGAGGTGCATCCAGCTGCACATGTCCCTGATAATTACTCCGGCAAGAGGTGCATCCAGCTGCACGTGACCCTGATAATTACATCAGCCAGAGGTGCGTCCAGCTGCATGTGTCCCTGATAATTACTCTGGATAAGAGGTGCATCAAACTACAAGTATCGCTGATAATTACACTGGCAAGAGTTGCATCCAGCTGTATGTGTCCATGATAATTACACTGGCAAGAGGTACATCCAGCTCCACGTGTCCCTGATAATTAAAAAAGACAAGAGCTGCATCCATCTCCACGTGTCCCTGATAATTACTCTGGCAAGAGGTGCATCCAGCTGCACGTGTCCCTGATCATTACTATGGTAAGAGGTGCATCCAGCTGCAGGTGACCCTGATCATTACCCTGGCCAGAGGTGCATCCAGCTTCAAGTGAACCTTATAATTACAGCGGCAAGAGTTACATCCAGCTGCAAGTGACCCTGATAATTACTCCGGCAAGAGGTGCATCCAGCTGCATGTGTCCCTGATAATTATTCCGGCAAGAGATGCATCCAGCTGTACGTGTCCCTGATAATTACTCGGCAAGAGGTGCATCCAGCTGCATGTGTCCCTGATAATTACTCCGGCAAGAGGAACATCCAGCTACACGTGTCCCTGATAATTACTCCACCCTGATAATTACACCGGCCAGAGGTGCATCCAGCTGCAAGTGTCCCTGATAATTACTCTGGCAAGAGGTGCATCCAGCTGCAGGTGATCCTGATAATTACACCAGACAGAGGTGCATCCAGCTGCAAGTGACCCTGATAATTACTCCGGCAAGAGGTGCATCCAGCTGCACGTGTCCCTGATAATTACAAAGACACGAGGTGCGTCCAGCTGCACATGTCCCTGATAATTACTCCGGCAAGAGGTGCATCCATCTGCAAGTGACCCTGATAATTACACTGGCAAGAGGTGAATCCAGCTGCACGTGTCCCTGATAATTATACCGGCAAGAGGTTCATCCAGCTGCAAGTGACCCTGATAATTACACCAGCAAAAGGTGCATCCAGCTGCATGTGTCCCTGATAATTACAGTGGCAAGAGGTGCATCCAGCTGCAGGTGACCCTGATAATTACATCAGCCAGAGGTGCATCCAGCTGCATGTGTCCCTGATAATTACTCTGGCAAGAGGTGCATCCAAATTCAAGTATTGCTGATAATTGCATTGGCAAGAGTTGTATCTATGTATGTGTCCATGATAATTACACTGGCAAGAGGTGCATCCAGCTGCACGTATCCCTGATAAGTACTCTGGCAAAAGGTGTATCCACTGCACGTATCCCTGATAATTACTCCGGCAAGAATTACATCCAGCTGCAAGTGACCCTGATAATTACACCGGCCAGAGGTGCATCCAGCTGCATGTGTCCCTGATAATTAATCTGGCAAGATTTGCATCCAGCTGAACGTGTCCCTGATAATTACTCTGGCAAGAGGTGCATCCAGCTGCAAGTGACCCTGATAATTACACCGGCCAGAGGTGCATCCAGCTGCATGTGTCCCTGATAATTACTCTGGCAAGAGGTGCATCCAGCTGCACGTGACCCTGATAATTACATCAGCCAGAGGTGCGTCCAGCTGCATGTGTCCCTGATAATTACTCTGGATAAAAGGTGCATCAAACTACAAGTATCGCTGATAATTACACTGGCAAGAGTTGCATCCAGCTGTATGTGTCCATGATAATTACACTGGCAAGAGGTACATCCAGCTCCACGTGTCCCTGATAATTAAAAATACAAGAGCTGCATCCATCTCCACGTGTCCCTGATAATTACTCTGGCAAGAGGTGCATCCAGCTGCACGTGTCCCTGATCATTACTATGGTAAGAGGTGCATCCAGCTGCAGGTGACCCTGATCATTACCCTGGCCAGAGGTGCATCCAGCTTCAAGTGAACCTTATAATTACAGCGGCAAGAGTTACATCCAGCTGCAAGTGACCCTGATAATTACTCCGGCAAGAGGTGCATCCAGCTGCATGTGTCCCTGATAATTATTCCGGCAAGAGATGCATCCAGCTGTACGTGTCCCTGATAATTACTCGGCAAGAGGTGCATCCAGCTGCATGTGTCCCTGATAATTACTCCGGCAAGAGGAGCATCCAGCTACACGTGTCCCTGATAATTACTCCACCCTGATAATTACACCGGCCAGAGGTGCATCCAGCTGCAAGTGTCCCTGATAATTACTCTGGCAAGAGGTGCATCCAGCTGCAGGTGATCCTGATAATTACACCAGACAGAGGTGCATCCAGCTGCAAGTGACCCTGATAATTACTCCAGCAAGAGGTGCATCCAGCTGCACGTGTCCCTGATAATTACAAAGACACGAGGTGCGTCCAGCTGCACATGTCCCTGATAATTACTCCGGAAAGAGGTGCATCCAGCTGCAAGTGACCCTGATAATTACACTGGCAAGAGGTGAATCCAGCTGCACGTGTCCCTGATAATTATACCGGCAAGAGGTTCATCCAGCTGCAAGTGACCCTGATAATTACACCAGCAAAAGGTGCATCCAGCTGCATGTGTCCCTGATAATTACAGTGGCAAGAGGTGCATCCAGCTGCAGGTGACCCTGATAATTACATCAGCCAGAGGTGCATCCAGCTGCATGTGTCCCTGATAATTACTCTGGCAAGAGGTGCATCCAAATTCAAGTATTGCTGATAATTGCATTGGCAAGAGTTGTATCCAGCTGTATGTGTCCATGATAATTACACTGGCAAGAGGTGCATCCAGCTGCACGTATCCCTGATAAGTACTCTGGCAAAAGGTGTATCCACTGCACGTATCCCTGATAATTACTCCGGCAAGAGGAACATCCAGCTACACGTGTCGCAGATAATTACACTGGCAAGAATTACATCCAGCTGCAAGTGACCCTGATAATTACACCGGCCAGAGGTGCATCCAGCTGCATGTGTCCCTGATAATTAATCTGGCAAGATTTGCATCCAGCTGAACGTGTCCCTGATAATTACTCTGGCAAGAGGTGCATCCAGCTGCACGGGTCCCTGATAATTACTCTGGCAAGAGGTGCATCCAGCTGCAAGTGACCCTGATAATTACACCGGCCAGAGGTGCATCCAGCTGCATGTGTCCCTGATAATTACTCTGCCAAGAGGTGCATCCAGCTGCAGGTGACCCTGATAATTACATCAGCCAGAGGTGCATCCAGCTGCATGTGTCCCTGATAATTACTCTTGATAAGAGGTGCATCCAACTTCAAGTATCGCTGATAATTACACTGGCAAGAGTTGCATGAATCTGTATGTGTCCATGATAATTACACTGGCAAGAGGTGCATCCAGCTCCACGTGTCCCTGATAATTAAAAAGACAAGAGGTGCATCAATCTGCACGTGTTCCTGATAATTACTCTGGCAAGAGGTGCATCCAGCTGCACGTGTCCCTGATCATTACTATGGTAAGAGGTGCATCCAGCTGCAGGTGACCCTGATAATTACACTGGCCAGAGGTGCATCCAGCTGCAAGTGAACCTTATAATTACAGCGGCAAGAGTTACATCCAGCTGCAAGTGACCCTGATAATTACTCCGGCAAGAGGTGCATCCAGCTGCATGTGTCCCTGATAATTATTCCGGCAAGAGATGCATCCAGCTGTACGTGTCCCTGATAATTACAGTGGCAAGAGGTGCATCCAGCTCCACGTTTCCCTGATAATGACTCCGGCAAGAGGTGCATCCAGCTGCAAGTGTCCCTGATAATTACTCTGGCAAGAGGTGCATCCACTGCAGGTGATCCTGATAATTAGACGAGACAGAGGTGCATCCAGCTGCAAGTGACCCTGATAATTACTCCGGCAAGAGGTGCATCCAGCTGCACGTGTCCCTGATAATTACAAAGACAAGAGGTGCATCCAGCTGCACATGTCCCTGATAATTACTCCGGCAAGAGGTGCATCGAGCTGCACGTGACCCTGATAATTACATCAGCCAGAGGTGCGTCCAGCTGCATGTGTCCCTGATAATTACTCTGGATAAGAGGTGCATCAAACTACAAGTATCGCTGATAATTACACTGGCAAGAGTTGCATCCAGCTGTATGTGTCCATGATAATTACACTGGCAAGAGGTACATCCAGCTCCACGTGTCCCTGATAATTAAAAAGACAAGAGCTGCATCCATCTCCACGTGTCCCTGATAATTACTCTGGCAAGAGGTGCATCCAGCTGCACGTGTCCCTGATCATTACTATGGTAAGAGGTGCATCCAGCTGCAGGTGACCCTGATCATTACCCTGGCCAGAGGTGCATCCAGCTTCAAGTGAACCTTATAATTACAGCGGCAAGAGTTACATCCAGCTGCAAGTGACCCTGATAATTACTCCGGCAAGAGGTCCATCCAGCTGCATGTGTCCCTGATAATTATTCCGGCAAGAGATGCATCCAGCTCTACGTGTCCCTGATAATTACTCGGCAAGAGGTGCATCCAGCTGCATGTGTCCCTGATAATTACTCCGGCAAGAGGAGCATCCAGCTACACGTGTCCCTGATAATTACTCCACCCTGATAATTACACCGGCCAGAGGTGAATCCAGCTACACGTGTCCCAGATAATTACTCTGGCAAGAATTACATCCAGCTGCAAGTGACCCTGATAATTACACCGGCCAGAGATGCATCCAGCTGCATGTGTCCCTGATAATTAATCTGGCAAGATTTGCATCCAGCTGAACGTTTCCCTGATAATTACTCCGGCAAGAGGTGGATCCAGCTGCACGTGTCCCTGATAATTACTCCGGCAAGAGGTGCATCCAGCTGCATGGGTCCGTGATAATTACTCTGGCAAGAGGTGCATCCAGCTGCAAGTGACCCTGATAATTACACCGGCCAGAGGTGCATCCAGCTGCATGTGTCACTGATAATTAATCTGGCAATATTTGCATCCAGCTCAACGTGTCCCTGATAATTACTCCGGCAAGAGGTGCATCCATCTGCACGTGTCCCTGATAATTACTCTGGCAAGAGGTGCATCCAGCTGCACGTGTCCCTGATCATTACTATGGTAAGAGGTGCATCCAGCTGCAGGTGACCCTGATAATTACAGCGGCAAGAGTTACATCCAGCTGCAAGTGACCCTGAGAATTACTCCGGCAAGAGGTGCATCCAGCTACATGTGTCCCTGATAATTATTCCGGCAAGAGATGCATCCAGCTGCACATGTCCCTGATAATTACTCCGGCAAGAGGTGCATACAGCTACACGTGTCCCTGATAATTATTCCACCCTGATAATTACACCGGGCAGATGTGCATCCAGCTGCATGTGTCCTTGATAATTACACTGGCAAGATTTGCATCCAGCTGCAGGTGACCCTGATAATTACATCAGCCAGAGGTGCATCCAGCTGCATGTGTCCCTGATAATTACTCTGGCAAGAGATGCATCCATCTTCAAGTATCGCTGATAATTACACTGGCAAGAGTTGTATCCAGCTGTATGTGTCCATGATAATTACACTGGCAAGAGGTGCATCCAGCTGCACGTATCCCTGATAAGTACTCTGGCAAGAGGTGCATCGAGCTGCACGTGTCCCTGATAATTACTCCGGCAAGAGGTGCATCCAGCTGCAAGTGACCCCGATAATTACACTGGCAAGAGGTGAATCCACCTACATGTGTCCCTGATAATTACACCGGCAAGAGGTTTATCCAGCTGCAAGTGACCCTGATAATTACACCAGCAAGAGGTGCATCCAGCTGCATGTATCCCTGATAATTACTCCGGCAAGAGGAGCTTCCACCTACACTTGTCCCTGATAATTACTCCACCCTGATAATTACACCGGCCAGAGGTGCATCCAGCTGCATGTGTCCTTGATAATTACACTGGCAAGAATTGCATCCAGCTGCACGTGTCCCTGATAATGACTCCGGCAAGAGGTGCATCCAGCTGCAAGTGTCCCTGATAATTACTCTGGTAAGAGGTGCATCCAGCTGCAAGTGAACATTATAATTACAACGGCCAGAGTTGCATCCAGCTGCACGTGTCCCTGATAATTACTCCGGCAAGAGGTGCATCTAGCTGCATGTGTCCCTGATAATTACACTGGCAAGAGGTGCATCCAGCTGCACGTGACCCTGATAATTACATCAGCCAGAGGTGCATCCAGTTGCATGTGTCCCTGATAATTACTCTGGATAAGAGGTGCATCCAACTTCAAGTATCGCTGATAATTACACTGGCAAGAGTTGCATGAAGCTGTATGTGTCCATGATAATTACACTGGCAAGAGGTGCATCCAGCTCCACGTGTCCCTGATAATTAAAAAGACAAGAGGTGCATCAATCTGCACGTGTTCCTGATAATTACTCTGGCAAGAGGTGCATCCAGCTGCACGTGTCCCTGATCATTACTATGGTATGAGGTGCATCCAGCTGCAGGTGACCCTGATAATTACAGCGGCAAGAGTTACATCCAGCTGCAAGTGACCCTGAGAATTACTCCGGCAAGAGGTGCATCCAGCTACATGTGTCCCTGATAATTATTCCGGCAAGAGATGCATCCAGCTGCACATGTCCCTGATAATTACTCCGGCAAGAGGTGCATACAGCTACACGTGTCCCTGATAATTATTCCACCCTGATAATTACACCGGGCAGAGGTGCATCCAGCTGCATGTGTCCCTGATAATTACACTGGCAAGATTTGCATCCAGCTGCAGGTGACCCTGGTAATTACATCAGCCAGAGGTGCATCCAGCTGCATGTGTCCCTGATAATTACTCTGGCAAGAGATGCATCCAACTTCAAGTATCGCTGATAATTACACTGGCAAGAGTTGTATCCAGCTGTATGTGTCCATGATAATTACACTGGCAAGAGGTGCATCCAGCTGCACGTATCCCTGATAAGTACTCTGGCAAGAGGTGCATCGAGCTGCACGTGTCCCTGATAATTACTCCGGCAAGAGGTGCATCCAGCTGCAAGTGACCCTGATAATTACACTGGCAAGAGGTGAATCCACCTACATGTGTCCCTGATAATTACACCGGCAAGAGGTTTATCCAGCTGCAAGTGACCCTGATAATTACACCAGCAAGAGGTGCATCCAGCTGCATGTGTCCCTGATAATTACTCCGGCAAGAGGAGCTTCCACCTACACTTGTCCCTGATAATTACTCCACCCTGATAATTACACCGGCCAGAGGTGCATCCAGCTGCATGTGTCCTTGATAATTACACTGGCAAGAATTGCATCCAGCTGCACGTGTCCCTGATAATGACTCCGGCAAGAGGTGCATCCAGCTGCAAGTGTCCCTGATAATTACTCTGGTAAGAGGTGCATCCAGCTGCAAGTGAACATTATAATTACAACGGCCAGAGTTGCATCCAGCTGCACGTCTCCCTGATAATTACTCCGGCAAGAGGTGCATCTAGCTGCATGTGTCCCTGATAATTACACTGGCAAGAGGTGCATCCAGCTGCACGTGACCCTGATAATTACATCAGCCAGAGGTGCATCCAGTTGCATGTGTCCCTGATAATTACTCTGGATAAGAGGTGCATCCAACTTCAAGTATCGCTGATAATTACACTGGCAAGAGTTGCATGAAGCTGTATGTGTCCATGATAATTACACTGGCAAGAGGTGCATCCAGCTCCACGTGTCCCTGATAATTAAAAAGACAAGAGGTGCATCAATCTGCACGTGTTCCTGATAATTACTCTGGCAAGAGGTGCATCCAGCTGCACGTGTCCCTGATCATTACTATGGTAAGAGGTGCATCCAGCTGCAGGTGACCCTGATAATTACACTGGCCAGAGGTGCATCCAGCTGCAAGTGAACCTTATAATTACAGCGGCAAGAGTTACATCCAGCTGCAAGTGACCCTGATAATTACTCCGGCAAGAGGTGCATCCAGCTGCATGTGTCCCTGATAATTATTCCGGCAAGAGATGCATCCAGCTGTACGTGTCCCTGATAATTACAGTGGCAAGAGGTGCATCCAGCTCCACGTTTCCCTGATAATGACTCCGGCAAGAGGTGCATCCAGCTGCAAGTGTCCCTGATAATTACTCTGGCAAGAGGTGCATCCACTGCAGGTGATCCTGATAATTAGACCAGACAGAGGTGCATCCAGCTGCAAGTGACCCTGATAATTACTCCGGCAAGAGGTGCATCCAGCTGCACGTGTCCCTGATAATTACAAAGACAAGAGGTGCATCCAGCTGCACATGTCCCTGATAATTACTCCGGCAAGAGGTGCATCCAGCTGCACGTGACCCTGATAATTACATCAGCCAGAGGTGCGTCCAGCTGCATGTGTCCCTGATAATTACTCTGGATAAGAGGTGCATCAAACTACAAGTATCGCTGATAATTACACTGGCAAGAGTTGCATCCAGCTGTATGTGTCCATGATAATTACACTGGCAAGAGGTACATCCAGCTCCACGTGTCCCTGATAATTAAAAAGACAAGAGCTGCATCCATCTCCACGTGTCCCTGATAATTACTCTGGCAAGAGGTGCATCCAGCTGCACGTGTCCCTGATCATTACTATGGTAAGAGGTGCATCCAGCTGCAGGTGACCCTGATCATTACCCTGGCCAGAGGTGCATCCAGCTTCAAGTGAACCTTATAATTACAGCGGCAAGAGTTACATCCAGCTGCAAGTGACCCTGATAATTACTCCGGCAAGAGGTCCATCCAGCTGCATGTGTCCCTGATAATTATTCCGGCAAGAGATGCATCCAGCTGTACGTGTCCCTGATAATTACTCGGCAAGAGGTGCATCCAGCTGCATGTGTCCCTGATAATTACTCCGGCAAGAGGAGCATCCAGCTACACGTGTCCCTGATAATTACTCCACCCTGATAATTACACCGGCCAGAGGTGAATCCAGCTACACGTGTCCCAGATAATTACTCTGGCAAGAATTACATCCAGCTGCAAGTGACCCTGATAATTACACCGGCCAGAGATGCATCCAGCTGCATGTGTCCCTGATAATTAATCTGGCAAGATTTGCATCCAGCTGAACGTTTCCCTGATAATTACTCCGGCAAGAGGTGGATCCAGCTGCACGTGTCCCTGATAATTACTCCGGCAAGAGGTGCATCCAGCTGCATGGGTCCGTGATAATTACTCTGGCAAGAGGTGCATCCAGCTGCAAGTGACCCTGATAATTACACCGGCCAGAGGTGCATCCAGCTGCATGTGTCACTGATAATTAATCTGGCAATATTTGCATCCAGCTCAACGTGTCCCTGATAATTACTCCGGCAAGAGGTGCATCCATCTGCACGTGTCCCTGATAATTACTCTGGCAAGAGGTGCATCCAGCTGCACGTGTCCCTGATCATTACTATGGTAAGAGGTGCATCCAGCTGCAGGTGACCCTGATAATTACAGCGGCAAGAGTTACATCCAGCTGCAAGTGACCCTGAGAATTACTCCGGCAAGAGGTGCATCCAGCTACATGTGTCCCTGATAATTATTCCGGCAAGAGATGCATCCAGCTGCACATGTCCCTGATAATTACTCCGGCAAGAGGTGCATACAGCTACACGTGTCCCTGATAATTATTCCACCCTGATAATTACACCGGGCAGATGTGCATCCAGCTGCATGTGTCCCTGATAATTACACTGGCAAGATTTGCATCCAGCTGCAGGTGACCCTGATAATTACATCAGCCAGAGGTGCATCCAGCTGCATGTGTCCCTGATAATTACTCTGGCAAGAGATGCATCCAACTTCAAGTATCGCTGATAATTACACTGGCAAGAGTTGTATCCAGCTGTATGTGTCCATGATAATTACACTGGCAAGAGGTGCATCCAGCTGCACGTATCCCTGATAAGTACTCTGGCAAGAGGTGCATCGAGCTGCACGTGTCCCTGATAATTACTCCGGCAAGAGGTGCATCCAGCTGCAAGTGACCCCGATAATTACACTGGCAAGAGGTGAATCCACCTACATGTGTCCCTGATAATTACACCGGCAAGAGTATTATCCAGCTGCAAGTGACCCTGATAATTACACCAGCAAGAGGTGCATCCAGCTGCATGTATCCCTGATAATTACTCCGGCAAGAGGAGCTTCCACCTACACTTGTCCCTGATAATTACTCCACCCTGATAATTACACCGGCCAGAGGTGCATCCAGCTGCATGTGTCCTTGATAATTACACTGGCAAGAATTGCATCCAGCTGCACGTGTCCCTGATAATGACTCCGGCAAGAGGTGCATCCAGCTGCAAGTGTCCCTGATAATTACTCTGGTAAGAGGTGCATCCAGCTGCAAGTGAACATTATAATTACAACGGCCAGAGTTGCATCCAGCTGCACGTGTCCCTGATAATTACTCCGGCAAGAGGTGCATCTAGCTGCATGTGTCCCTGATAATTACACTGGCAAGAGGTGCATCCAGCTGCACGTGACCCTGATAATTACATCAGCCAGAGGTGCATCCAGTTGCATGTGTCCCTGATAATTACTCTGGATAAGAGGTGCATCCAACTTCAAGTATCGCTGATAATTACACTGGCAAGAGTTGCATGAAGCTGTATGTGTCCATGATAATTACACTGGCAAGAGGTGCATCCAGCTCCACGTGTCCCTGATAATTAAAAAGACAAGAGGTGCATCAATCTGCACGTGTTCCTGATAATTACTCTGGCAAGAGGTGCATCCAGCTGCACGTGTCCCTGATCATTACTATGGTAAGAGGTGCATCCAGCTGCAGGTGACCCTGATAATTACACTGGCCAGAGGTGCATCCAGCTGCAAGTGAACCTTATAATTACAGCGGCAAGAGTTACATCCAGCTGCAATTGACCCTGATAATTACTCCGGCAAGAGGTGCATCCAGCTGCATGTGTCCCTGATAATTATTCCGGCAAGAGATGCATCCAGCTGTACGTGTCCCTGATAATTACAGTGGCAAGAGGTGCATCCAGCTCCACGTTTCCCTGATAATGACTCCGGCAAGAGGTGCATCCAGCTGCAAGTGTCCCTGATAATTACTCTGGCCAGAGGTGCATCCACTGCAGGTGATCCTGATAATTACACCAGACAGAGGTGCATCCAGCTGCAAGTGACCCTGATAATTACTCCGGCAAGAGGTGCATCCAGCTGCACGTGTCCCTGATAATTACAAAGACAAGAGGTGCATCCAGCTGCACATGTCCCTGATAATTACTCCGGCAAGAGGTGCATCCAGCTGCACGTGACCCTGATAATTACATCAGCCAGAGGTGCGTCCAGCTGCATGTGTCCCTGATAATTACTCTGGATAAGAGGTGCATCAAACTACAAGTATCGCTGATAATTACACTGGCAAGAGTTGCATCCAGCTGTATGTGTCCATGATAATTACACTGGCAAGAGGTACATCCAGCTCCACGTGTCCCTGATAATTAAAAAGACAAGAGCTGCATCCATCTCCACGTGTCCCTGATAATTACTCTGGCAAGAGGTGCATCCAGCTGCACGTGTCCCTGATCATTACTATGGTAAGAGGTGCATCCAGCTGCAGGTGACCCTGATCATTACCCTGGCCAGAGGTGCATCCAGCTTCAAGTGAACCTTATAATTACAGCGGCAAGAGTTACATCCAGCTGCAAGTGACCCTGATAATTACTCCGGCAAGAGGTGCATCCAGCTGCATGTGTCCCTGATAATTATTCTGGCAAGAGATGCATCCAGCTGTACGTGTCCCTGATAATTACTCGGCAAGAGGTGCATCCAGCTGCATGTGTCCCTGATAATTACTCCGGCAAGAGGAGCATCCAGCTACACGTGTCCCTGATAATTACTCCACCCTGATAATTACACCGGCCAGAGGTGCATCCAGCTGCAAGTGTCCCTGATAATTACTCTGGCAAGAGGTGCATCCAGCTGCAGGTGATCCTGATAATTACACCAGACAGAGGTGCATCCAGCTGCAAGTGACCCTGATAATTACTCCGGCAAGAGGTGCATCCAGCTGCACGTGTTCCTGATAATTACAAAGACACGAGGTGCGTCCAGCTGCACATGTCCCTGATAATTACTCCGGCAAGAGGTGCATCCAGCTGCAAGTGACCCTGATAATTACACTGGCAAGAGGTGAATCCAGCTGCACGTGTCCCTGATAATTATACCGGCAAGAGGTTCATCCAGCTGCAAGTGACCCTGATAATTACACCAGCAAAAGGTGCATCCAGCTGCATGTGTCCCTGATAATTACAGTGTCAAGAGGTGCATCCAGCTGCAGGTGACCCTGATAATTACATCAGCCAGAGGTGCATCCAGCTGCATGTGTCCCTGATAATTACTCTGGCAAGAGGTGCATCCAAATTCAAGTATTGCTGATAATTGCATTGGCAAGAGTTGTATCCAGCTGTATGTGTCCATGATAATTACACTGGCAAGAGGTGCATCCAGCTGCACGTATCCCTGATAAGTACTCTGGCAAAAGGTGTATCCACTGCACGTATCCCTGATAATTACTCCGGCAAGAGGAACATCCAGCTACACGTGTCGCAGATAATTACACTGGCAAGAATTACATCCAGCTGCAAGTGACCCTGATAATTACACCGGCCAGAGGTGCATCCAGCTGCATGTGTCCCTGATAATTAATCTGGCAAGATTTGCATCCAGCTGAACGTGTCCCTGATAATTACTCTGGCAAGAGGTGCATCCAGCTGCAAGTGACCCTGATAATTACACCGGCCAGAGGTGCATCCAGCTGCATGTGTCCCTGATAATTACTCTGGCAAGAGGTGCATCCAGTTGCACGTGACCCTGATAATTACATCAGCCAGAGGTGCGTCCAGCTGCATGTGTCCCTGATAATTACTCTGGATAAGAGGTGCATCAAACTACAAGTATCGCTGATAATTACACTGGCAAGAGTTGCATCCAGCTGTATGTGTCCATGATAATTACACTGGCAAGAGGTACATCCAGCTCCACGTGTCCCTGATAATTAAAAATACAAGAGCTGCATCCATCTCCACGTGTCCCTGATAATTACTCTGGCAAGAGGTGCATCCAGCTGCACGTGTCCCTGATAATTACTCTGGTAAGAGGTGCATCCAGCTGCAGGTGACCCTGATCATTACCCTGGCCAGAGGTGCATCCAGCTTCAAGTGAACATTATAATTACAACGGCCAGAGTTGCATCCAGCTGCACGTGTCCCTGATAATTACTCCGGCAAGAGGTGCATCTAGCTGCATGTGTCCCTGATAATTACACTGGCAAGAGGTGCATCCAGCTGCACGTGACCCTGATAATTATATCAGCCAGAGGTGCATCCAGTTGCATGTGTCCCTGATAATTACTCTGGATAAGAGGTGCATCCAACTTCAAGTATCGCTGATAATTACACTGGCAAGAGTTGCATGAAGCTGTATGTGTCCATGATAATTACACTGGCAAGAGGTGCATCCAGCTCCACGTGTCCCTGATAATTAAAAAGACAAGAGGTGCATCAATCTGCACGTGTTCCTGATAATTACTCTGGCAAGAGGTGCCTCCAGCTGCACGTGTCCCTGATCATTACTATGGTAAGAGGTGCATCCAGCTGCAGGTGACCCTGATAATTACAGCGGCAAGAGTTACATCCAGCTGCAAGTGACCCTGAGAATTACTCCGGCAAGAGGTGCATCCAGCTACATGTGTCCCTGATAATTATTCCGGCAAGAGATGCATCCAGCTGCACATGTCCCTGATAATTACTCCGGCAAGAGGTGCATACAGCTACACGTGTCCCTGATAATTATTCCACCCTGATAATTACACCGGGCAGATGTGCATCCAGCTGCATGTGTCCCTGATAATTACATTGGCAAGATTTGCATCCAGCTGCAGGTGACCCTGATAATTACATCAGCCAGAGGTGCATCCAGCTGCATGTGTCCCTGATAATTACTCTGGCAAGAGATGCATCCAACTTCAAGTATCGCTGATAATTACACTGGCAAGAGTTGTATCCAGCTGTATGTGTCCATGATAATTACACTGGCAAGAGGTGCATCCAGCTGCACGTATCCCTGATAAGTACTCTGGCAAGAGGTGCATCGAGCTGCACGTGTCCCTGATAATTACTCCGGCAAGAGGTGCATCCAGCTGCAAGTGACCCCGATAATTACACTGGCAAGAGGTGAATCCACCTACATGTGTCTCTGATAATTACACCGGCAAGAGGTTTATCCAGCTGCAAGTGACCCTGATAATTACACCAGCAAGAGGTGCAACCAGCTGCATGTATCCCTGATAATTACTCCGGCAAGAGGAGCTTCCACCTACACTTGTCCCTGATAATTACTCCACCCTGATAATTACACCGGCCAGAGGTGCATCCAGCTGCATGTGTCCTTGATAATTACACTGGCAAGAATTGCATCCAGCTGCACGTGTCCCTGATAATGACTCCGGCAAGAGGTGCATCCAGCTGCAAGTGTCCCTGATAATTACTCTGGTAAGAGGTGCATCCAGCTGCAAGTGAACATTATAATTACAACGGCCAGAGTTGCATCCAGCTGCACGTGTCCCTGATAATTACTCCGGCAAGAGGTGCATCTAGCTGCATGTGTCCCTGATAATTACACTGGCAAGAGGTGCATCCAGCTGCACGTGACCCTGATAATTACATCAGCCAGAGGTGCATCCAGTTGCATGTGTCCCTGATAATTACTCTGGATAAGAGGTGCATCCAACTTCAAGTATCGCTGATAATTACACTGGCAAGAGTTGCATGAAGCTGTATGTGTCCATGATAATTACACTGGCAAGAGGTGCATCCAGCTCCACGTGTCCCTGATAATTAAAAAGACAAGAGGTGCATCAATCTGCACGTGTTCCTGATAATTACTCTGGCAAGAGGTGCATCCAGCTGCACGTGTCCCTGATCATTACTATGGTAAGAGGTGCATCCAGCTGCAGGTGACCCTGATAATTACACTGGCCAGAGGTGCATCCAGCTGCAAGTGAACCTTATAATTACAGCGGCAAGAGTTACATCCAGCTGCAATTGACCCTGATAATTACTCCGGCAAGAGGTGCATGCAGCTGCATGTGTCCCTGATAATTATTCCGGCAAGAGATGCATCCAGCTGTACGTGTCCCTGATAATTACAGTGGCAAGAGGTGCATCCAGCTCCACGTTTCCCTGATAATGACTCCGGCAAGAGGTGCATCCAGCTGCAAGTGTCCCTGATAATTACTCTGGCCAGAGGTGCATCCACTGCAGGTGATCCTGATAATTACACCAGACAGAGGTGCATCCAGCTGCAAGTGACCCTGATAATTACTCCGGCAAGAGGTGCATCCAGCTGCACGTGTCCCTGATAATTACAAAGACAAGAGGTGCATCCAGCTGCACATGTCCCTGATAATTACTCCGGCAAGAGGTGCATCCAGCTGCACGTGACCCTGATAATTACATCAGCCAGAGGTGCGTCCAGCTGCATGTGTCCCTGATAATTACTCTGGATAAGAGGTGCATCAAACTACAAGTATCGCTGATAATTACACTGGCAAGAGTTGCATCCAGCTGTATGTGTCCATGATAATTACACTGGCAAGAGGTACATCCAGCTCCACGTGTCCCTGATAATTAAAAAGACAAGAGCTGCATCCATCTCCACGTGTCCCTGATAATTACTCTGGCAAGAGGTGCATCCAGCTGCACGTGTCCCTGATCATTACTATGGTAAGAGGTGCATCCAGCTGCAGGTGACCCTGATCATTACCCTGGCCAGAGGTGCATCCAGCTTCAAGTGAACCTTATAATTACAGCGGCAAGAGTTACATCCAGCTGCAAGTGACCCTGATAATTACTCCGGCAAGAGGTGCATCCAGCTGCATGTGTCCCTGATAATTATTCTGGCAAGAGATGCATCCAGCTGTACGTGTCCCTGATAATTACTCGGCAAGAGGTGCATCCAGCTGCATGTGTCCCTGATAATTACTCCGGCAAGAGGAGCATCCAGCTACACGTGTCCCTGATAATTACTCCACCCTGATAATTACACCGGCCAGAGGTGCATCCAGCTGCAAGTGTCCCTGATAATTACTCTGGCAAGAGGTGCATCCAGCTGCAGGTGATCCTGATAATTACACCAGACAGAGGTGCATCCAGCTGCAAGTGACCCTGATAATTACTCCGGCAAGAGGTGCATCCAGCTGCACGTGTTCCTGATAATTACAAAGACACGAGGTGCGTCCAGCTGCACATGTCCCTGATAATTACTCCGGCAAGAGGTGCATCCAGCTGCAAGTGACCCTGATAATTACACTGGCAAGAGGTGAATCCAGCTGCACGTGTCCCTGATAATTATACCGGCAAGAGGTTCATCCAGCTGCAAGTGACCCTGATAATTACACCAGCAAAAGGTGCATCCAGCTGCATGTGTCCCTGATAATTACAGTGTCAAGAGGTGCATCCAGCTGCAGGTGACCCTGATAATTACATCAGCCAGAGGTGCATCCAGCTGCATGTGTCCCTGATAATTACTCTGGCAAGAGGTGCATCCAAATTCAAGTATTGCTGATAATTGCATTGGCAAGAGTTGTATCCAGCTGTATGTGTCCATGATAATTACACTGGCAAGAGGTGCATCCAGCTGCACGTATCCCTGATAAGTACTCTGGCAAAAGGTGTATCCACTGCACGTATCCCTGATAATTACTCCGGCAAGAGGAACATCCAGCTACACGTGTCGCAGATAATTACACTGGCAAGAATTACATCCAGCTGCAAGTGACCCTGATAATTACACCGGCCAGAGGTGCATCCAGCTGCATGTGTCCCTGATAATTAATCTGGCAAGATTTGCATCCAGCTGAACGTGTCCCTGATAATTACTCTGGCAAGAGGTGCATCCAGCTGCAGGTGACCCTGATCATTACCCTGGCCAGAGGTGCATCCAGCTTCAAGTGAACATTATAATTACAACGGCCAGAGTTGCATCCAGCTGCACGTGTCCCTGATAATTACTCCGGCAAGAGGTGCATCTAGCTGCATGTGTCCCTGATAATTACACTGGCAAGAGGTGCATCCAGCTGCACGTGACCCTGATAATTATATCAGCCAGAGGTGCATCCAGTTGCATGTGTCCCTGATAATTACTCTGGATAAGAGGTGCATCCAACTTCAAGTATCGCTGATAATTACACTGGCAAGAGTTGCATGAAGCTGTATGTGTCCATGATAATTACACTGGCAAGAGGTGCATCCAGCTCCACGTGTCCCTGATAATTAAAAAGACAAGAGGTGCATCAATCTGCACGTGTTCCTGATAATTACTCTGGCAAGAGGTGCCTCCAGCTGCACGTGTCCCTGATCATTACTATGGTAAGAGGTGCATCCAGCTGCAGGTGACCCTGATAATTACACTGGCCAGAGGTGCATCCAGCTGCAAGTGAACCTTATAATTACAGCGGCAAGAGTTACATCCAGCTGCAAGTGACCCTGATAATTACTCCGGCAAGAGGTGCATCCAGCTGCATGTGTCCCTGATAATTATTCCGGCAAGAGATGCATCCAGCTGTACGTGTCCCTCATAATTACAGTGGCAAGAGGTGCATCCAGCTCCACGTTTCCCTGATAATGACTCCGGCAAGAGGTGCATCCAGCTGCTAGTCTCCCTGATAATTACTCTGGCAAGAGGTGCATCCACTGCAGGTGATCCTGATAATTACACCAGACAGAGGTGCATCCAGCTGCAAGTGACCCTGATAATTACTCCGGCAAGAGGTGCATCCAGCTGCACGTGTCCCTGATAATTACAAAGACAAGAGGTGCATCCAGCTGCACATGTCCCTGATAATTACTCCGGCAAGAGGTGCATCCAGCTGCACGTGACCCTGATAATTACATCAGCCAGAGGTGCGTCCAGCTGCATGTGTCCCTGATAATTACTCTGGATAAGAGGTGCATCAAACTACAAGTATCGCTGATAATTACACTGGCAAGAGTTGCATCCAGCTGTATGTGTCCATGATAATTACACTGGCAAGAGGTACATCCAGCTCCACGTGTCCCTGATAATTAAAAAGACAAGAGCTGCATCCATCTCCACGTGTCCCTGATAATTACTCTGGCAAGAGGTGCATCCAGCTGCACGTGTCCCTGATCATTACTATGGTAAGAGGTGCATCCAGCTGCAGGTGACCCTGATCATTACCCTGGCCAGAGGTGCATCCAGCTTCAAGTGAACCTTATAATTACAGCGGCAAGAGTTACATCCAGCTGCAAGTGACCCTGATAATTACTCCGGCAAGAGGTCCATCCAGCTGCATGTGTCCCTGATAATTATTCCGGCAAGAGATGCATCCAGCTGTACGTGTCCCTGATAATTACTCGGCAAGAGGTGCATCCAGCTGCATGTGTCCCTGATAATTACTCCGGCAAGAGGAGCATCCAGCTACACGTGTCCCTGATAATTACTCCACCCTGATAATTACACCGGCCAGAGGTGAATCCAGCTACACGTGTCCCAGATAATTACTCTGGCAAGAATTACATCCAGCTGCAAGTGACCCTGATAATTACACCGGCCAGAGATGCATCCAGCTGCATGTGTCCCTGATAATTAATCTGGCAAGATTTGCATCCAGCTGAACGTTTCCCTGATAATTACTCCGGCAAGAGGTGGATCCAGCTGCACGTGTCCCTGATAATTACTCCGGCAAGAGGTGCATCCAGCTGCATGGGTCCGTGATAATTACTCTGGCAAGAGGTGCATCCAGCTGCAAGTGACCCTGATAATTACACCGGCCAGAGGTGCATCCAGCTGCATGTGTCACTGATAATTAATCTGGCAATATTTGCATCCAGCTCAACGTGTCCCTGATAATTACTCCGGCAAGAGGTGCATCCATCTGCACGTGTCCCTGATAATTACTCTGGCAAGAGGTGCATCCAGCTGCACGTGTCCCTGATCATTACTATGGTAAGAGGTGCATCCAGCTGCAGGTGACCCTGATAATTACAGCGGCAAGAGTTACATTCAGCTGCAAGTGACCCTGAGAATTACTCCGGCAAGAGGTGCATCCAGCTACATGTGTCCCTGATAATTATTCCGGCAAGAGATGCATCCAGCTGCACATGTCCCTGATAATTACTCCGGCAAGAGGTGCATACAGCTACACGTGTCCCTGATAATTATTCCACCCTGATAATTACACCGGGCAGAGGTGCATCCAGCTGCATGTGTCCCTGATAATTACACTGGCAAGATTTGCATCCAGCTGCAGGTGACCCTGATAATTACATCAGCCAGAGGTGCATCCAGCTGCATGTGTCCCTGATAATTACTCTGGCAAGAGATGCATCCAACTTCAAGTATCGCTGATAATTACACTGGCAAGAGTTGTATCCAGCTGTATGTGTCCATGATAATTACACTGGCAAGAGGTGCATCCAGCTGCACGTATCCCTGATAAGTACTCTGGCAAGAGGTGCATCGAGCTGCACGTGTCCCTGATAATTACTCCGGCAAGAGGTGCATCCAGCTGCAAGTGACCCCGATAATTACACTGGCAAGAGGTGAATCCACCTACATGTGTCCCTGATAATTACACCGGCAAGAGGTTTATCCAGCTGCAAGTGACCCTGATAATTACACCAGCAAGAGGTGCATCCAGCTGCATGTATCCCTGATAATTACTCCGGCAAGAGGAGCTTCCACCTACACTTGTCCCTGATAATTACTCCACCCTGATAATTACACCGGCCTGAGGTGCATCCAGCTGCATGTGTCCTTGATAATTACACTGGCAAGAATTGCATCCAGCTGCACGTGTCCCTGATAATGACTCCGGCAAGAGGTGCATCCAGCTGCAAGTGTCCCTGATAATTACTCTGGTAAGAGGTGCATCCAGCTGCAAGTGAACATTATAATTACAACGGCCAGAGTTGCATCCAGCTGCACGTGTCCCTGATAATTACTCCGGCAAGAGGTGCATCTAGCTGCATGTGTCCCTGATAATTACACTGGCAAGAGGTGCATCCAGCTGCACGTGACCCTGATAATTACATCAGCCAGAGGTGCATCCAGTTGCATGTGTCCCTGATAATTACTCTGGATAAGAGGTGCATCCAACTTCAAGTATCGCTGATAATTACACTGGCAAGAGTTGCATGAAGCTGTATGTGTCCATGATAATTACACTGGCAAGAGGTGCATCCAGCTCCACGTGTCCCTGATAATTAAAAAGACAAGAGGTGCATCAATCTGCACGTGTTCCTGATAATTACTCTGGCAAGAGGTGCATCCAGCTGCACGTGTCCCTGATCATTACTATGGTAAGAGGTGCATCCAGCTGCAGGTGACCCTGATAATTACACTGGCCAGAGGTGCATCCAGCTGCAAGTGAACCTTATAATTACAGCGGCAAGAGTTACATCCAGCTGCAAGTGACCCTGATAATTACTCCGGCAAGAGGTGCATCCAGCTGCATGTGTCCCTGATAATTATTCCGGCAAGAGATGCATCCAGCTGTACGTGTCCCTGATAATTACAGTGGCAAGAGGTGCATCCAGCTCCACGTTTCCCTGATAATGACTCCGGCAAGAGGTGCATCCAGCTGCAAGTGTCCCTGATAATTACTCTGGCAAGAGGTGCATCCACTGCAGGTGATCCTGATAATTACACCAGACAGAGGTGCATCCAGCTGCAAGTGACCCTGATAATTACTCCGGCAAGAGGTGCATCCAGCTGCACGTGTCCCTGATAATTACAAAGACAAGAGGTGCATCCAGCTGCACATGTCCCTGATAATTACTCCGGCAAGAGGTGCATCCAGCTGCACGTGACCCTGATAATTACATCAGCCAGAGGTGCGTCCAGCTGCATGTGTCCCTGATAATTACTCTGGATAAGAGGTGCATCAAACTACAAGTATCGCTGATAATTACACTGGCAAGAGTTGCATCCAGCTGTATGTGTCCATGATAATTACACTGGCAAGAGGTACATCCAGCTCCACGTGTCCCTGATAATTAAAAAGACAAGAGCTGCATCCATCTCCACGTGTCCCTGATAATTACTCTTGCAAGAGGTGCATCCAGCTGCACGTGTCCCTGATCATTACTATGGTAAGAGGTGCATCCAGCTGCAGGTGACCCTGATCATTACCCTGGCCAGAGGTGCATCCAGCTTCAAGTGAACCTTATAATTACAGCGGCAAGAGTTACATCCAGCTGCAAGTGACCCTGATAATTACTCCGGCAAGAGGTGCATCCAGCTGCATGTGTCCCTGATAATTATTCCGGCAAGAGGTGCATCCAGCTGTACGTGTCCCTGATAATTACTCGGCAAGAGGTGCATCCAGCTGCATGTGTCCCTGATAATTACTCCGGCAAGAGGAGCATCCAGCTGCACGTGTCCCTGATAATTACTCCACCCTGATAATTACACCGGCCAGAGGTGCATCCAGCTGCAAGTGTCCCTGATAATTACTCTTGAAGAGGTGCATCCAGCTGCAGGTGATCCTGATAATTACACCAGACAGAGGTGCATCCAGCTGCAAGTGACCCTGATAATTACTCCGGCAAGAGGTGCATCCAGCTGCACGTGTCCCTGATAATTACAAAGACACGAGGTGCGTCCAGCTGCACATGTCCCTGATAATTACTCCGGCAAGAGGTGCATCCATCTGCAAGTGACCCTGATAATTACACTGGCAAGAGGTGAATCCAGCTGCACGTGTCCCTGATAATTATACCGGCAAGAGGTTCATCCAGCTGCAAGTGACCCTGATAATTACACCAGCAAAAGGTGCATCCAGTTGCATGTGTCCCTGATAATTACAGTGGCAAGAGGTGCATCCAGCTGCAGGTGACCCTGATAATTACATCAGCCAGAGGTGCATCCAGCTGCATGTGTCCCTGATAATTACTCTGGCAAGAGGTGCATCCAAATTCAAGTATTGCTGATAATTGCATTGGCAAGAGTTGTATCCAGCTGTATGTGTCCATGATAATTACACTGCCAAGAGGTGCATCCAGCTGCACGTATCCCTGATAAGTACTCTGGCAAAAGGTGTATCCACTGCACGTATCCCTGATAATTACTCCGGCAAGAGGAACATCCAGCTACACGTGTCGCAGATAATTACACTGGCAAGAATTACATCCAGCTGCAAGTGACCCTGATAATTACACCGGCCAGAGGTGCATCCAGCTGCATGTGTCCCTGATAATTAATCTGGCAAGATTTGCATCCAGCTGAACGTGTCCCTGATAATTACTCCGGCAAGAGGTGCATCCAGCTGCACGTGTCCCTGATAATTACTCTGGCAAGAGGTGCATCCAGCTGCACGTGTCCCTGATCATTACTATGGTAAGAGGTGCATCCAGCTGCAGGTGACCCTGATAATTACACTGGCCAGAGGTGCATCCAGCTGCAAGTGACCCTGATAATTACACTGGCCAGAGGTGCGTCCAGCTGCAAGTGAACCTTATAATTACAGCGGCAAGAGCTACATCCAGCTGCAAGTGACCCTGATAATTACTCCGGCAAGAGGTGCATCCAGCTGCATGTGTCCCTGATAATTATTCCGGCAAGAGATGCATCCAGCTGTACGTGTCCCTGATAATTACAGTGGCAAGAGGTGCATCCACTGCAGGTGACCCTGATAATTACATCAGCCAGAGGTGCGTCCAGCTGCATGTGTCCCTGATAATTACTCTGGCAAGAGGTGCATCCAGCTGCACTTGTCTCTGATCATTACTATGGTAAGAAGTGCATCCAGCTGCAGGTGACCCTGATAATTACACTGGCCAGAGGTGCATCCAGCTGCAAGTGAACCTTATAATTGCAGCGACAAGAGTTACATCCAGCTGCAAGTGACCCTGAGAATTACTCCGGCAAGAGGTGCATCCAGCTACATGTGTCCCTGATAATTATTCCGGCAAGAGATGCATCCAGCCGCACATGTCCCTGATAATACTCCGGCGAGAGGTGCATCCAGCTACACGTGTCCCTGATAATTACTCCACCCTGATAATTACAGTGGCAAGAGGTGCATCCAGCTGCACATGTCCCTGATAATTACTCCGGCAAGAGGTGCATCCAGCTACACGTGTCCCTGATAATTACTCCGACCTGATAATTACACCGGCCAGAGGTGCATCCAGCTGCATGTGTCCCTGATAATTACACTGGCAAGATTTGCATCGAGCTGCAGGTGACGCAGATAATTACATCAGCCAGAGGTGCATCCAGCTGCATGTGTCCCTGATAATTACTCTGGCAAGAGATGCATCCAACTTCAAGTATCGCTGATAATTACACTGGCAAGAGTTGTATCCAGCTGTATGTGTCCATGATAATTACACTGGCAAGAGGTGCATCCAGCTGCACGTATCCCTGATAAGTACTCTGGCAAGAGGTGCATCGAGCTGCACGTTTCCCTGATAATTACTCCGGCAAGAGGTGCATCCAGCTGCAAGTGACCCTGATAATTACACTGGCAAGAGGTGAATCCAACTACACGTGTCCCTGATAATTACACCGGCAAGTGCATCCAGCTGCATGTGTCCCTGATAATTACTCCGGCAAGAGGAGCATCCACCTACACTTGTCCCTGATAATTAGTCCACCCTGATAATTACACCGGCCAGAGGTGCATCCAGCTGCATGTGTCCTTGATAATTACACTGGCAAGATTTGCATCCAGCTGCACGTGTCCCTGATAATGATTCCGGCAAGAGGTGCATCCAGCTGCAAGTGTCCCTGATAATTACTCTGGTAAGAGGTGCATCCAGCTGCAAGTGAACATTATAATTACACCGGCCAGAGTTGCATCCAGCTGCACGTGTTCCTGATAATTACTCCGGCAAGAGGTGCATCTAGCTGCATGTGTCCCTGATAATTACACTGGCAAGAGGTGCATCCAGCTGCAGGTGACCCTGATAATTACATCAGCCAGAGGTGCATCCAGTTGCATGTGTCCCTGATAATTACTCTGGATAAGAGGTGCATCCAACTTCAAGTATCGCTGATAATTACACTGGCAAGAGTTGCATGAAGCTGTATGTGTCCATGATAATTACACTGGCAAGAGGTGCATCCAGCTCCACGTGTCCCTGATAATTAAAAAGACAAGAGGTGCATCAATCTGCACGTGTTCCTGATAATTACTCTGGCAAGAGGTGCATCCAGCTGCACGTGTCCCTGATCATTACTATGGTAAGAGGTGCATCCAGCTGCAGGTGACCCTGATAATTACACTGGCCAGAGGTGCATCCAGCTGCAAGTGAACCTTATAATTACAGCGGCAAGAGTTACATCCAGCTGCAAGTGTCCCTGATAATTACTCCTACAAGAGGTGCATCCAGCTGCATGTATCCCTGATAATTATTCCGGCAAGAGATGCATCCAGCTGTACGTGTCCCTGATAATTACAGTGGCAAGAGGTGCATCCAGCTCCACGTGTCCCTGATAATGACTCCGGAAAGAGGTGCATCCAGCTGCAAGTGTCCCTGATAATTACTCCGGCAAGAGGTCCATCCAGCTGCATATATCCCTGTTAATTATTCCGGCAAGAGATGCATCCAGCTGTGCGTGTCCCTGATAATTACAGTGGCAAGAGGTGCATCCAGCTGCACATGTCCCTGATAATTACTCCGGCAAGAGGTGCATCCAGCTGCATGCGTCCCTGATAATTCCTCAGGCAAGAGGAGCAACCAGCTACACGTGTCCCTGATAATTACTCCACCCTGATAATTACAACGGCCAGAGGTGCATCCAGCTGCATGTGTCCCTGAAAATTACACTGGCAAGATTTGCATCCAGCTGCAGGTGACCCTGATAATTACATCAGCCAGAGGTGCATCCAGCTGCATGTGTCCCTGATAATTACTCTGGCAAGAGGTGCATCCAACTTCAAGTATCGCTGATAATTACACTGGCAAGAGTTGTATCCAGCTGTATGTGTCCATGATAATTACACTGGCAGGAGGTGCATCCAGCTGCACGTATCCCTGATAAGTCCTCTGGCAAGATGTGCATCGAGCTGCACGTGTCCCTGATAATTACTCCGGCAAGAGGTGCATCCAGCTGCATGCGTCCCTGATAATTACTCCGGCAAGAGGAGCATCCACCTACACTTGTCGCTTATAATTACTCCACCCTGATAATTACACCGGCCAGAGCTGCATCCAGTTGCATGTGTCCTTGATAATTACACTGGCAAGATTTGCATCCAGCTGAACGTGTCCCTGATAATGACTCCGGCAAGAGGTGCATCCAGCTGCAAGTGTCCCTGATAATTACTCTGAGAAGAGGTGCATCCAGCTGCAAGTGAACATTATAATTACACCGGCCGGAGGTGCATCCAGCTGCACGTGTCCCTGATAATTACTGCGGCAAGAGGTGCATCTAGCTGCATGTGTCCCTGATAATTACACTGGCAAGAGGTGCATCCAGCTGCAGGTGACCCTGATAATTACATCAGCCAGAGGTGCATCCAGCTGCATGTGTCCCTGATAATTACTCTGGATAAGAGGTGCATCCAACTTCAAGTATCGCTGATAATTACACTGGCAAGAGTTGCATGAAGCTGTATGTGTCCATGATAATTACACTGGCAAGAGGTGCATCCAGCACCACGTGTCCCTGATAATTAAAAAGACAAGAGGTGCATCCATCTGCAAGTGTCCCTGATAATTACTCTGGCAAGAATTACATCCAGCTGCAAGTGACCCTGATAATTACACCGGCCAGAGATGCATCCAGCTGCATGTGTCCCTGATAATTAATCTGGCAAGATTTGCATCCAGCTGAACGTTTCCCTGATAATTACTCCGGCAAGAGGTGGATCCAGCTGCACGTGTCCCTGATAATTACTCCGGCAAGAGGTGCATCCAGCTGCATGGGTCCGTGATAATTACTCTGGCAAGAGGTGCATCCAGCTGCAAGTGACCCTGATAATTACACCGGCCAGAGGTGCATCCAGCTGCATGTGTCACTGATAATTAATCTGGCAATATTTGCATCCAGCTCAACGTGTCCCTGATAATTACTCCGGCAAGAGGTGCATCCATCTGCACGTGTACCTGATAATTACTCTGGCAAGAGGTGCATCCAGCTGCACGTGTCCCTGATCATTACTATCGTAAGAGGTGCATCCAGCTGCAGGTGACCCTGATAATTACAGCGGCAAGAGTTACATCCAGCTGCAAGTGACCCTGAGAATTACTCCGGCAAGAGGTGCATCCAGCTACATGTGTCCCTGATAATTATTCCGGCAAGAGATGCATCCAGCTGCACATGTCCCTGATAATTACTCCGGCAAGAGGTGCATACAGCTACATGTGTCCCTGATAATTATTCCACCCTGATAATTACACCGGGCAGAGGTGCATCCAGCTGCATGTGTCCCTGATAATTACACTGGCAAGATTTGCATCCAGCTGCAGGTGACCCTGATAATTACATCAGCCAGAGGTGCATCCAGCTGCATGTGTCCCTGATAATTACTCTGGCAAGAGATGCATCCAACTTCAAGTATCGCTGATAATTACACTGGCAAGAGTTGCATGAAGCTGTATGTGTCCATGATAATTACACTGGCAAGAGGTGCATCCAGCTCCACGTGTCCCTGATAATTAAAAAGACAAGAGGTGCATCAATCTGCACGTGTTCCTGATAATTACTCTGGCAAGAGGTGCATCCAGCTGCACGTGTCCCTGATCATTACTATGGTAAGAGGTGCATCCAGCTGCAGGTGACCCTGATAATTACACTGGCCAGAGGTGCATCCAGCTGCAAGTGAACCTTATAATTACAGCGGCAAGAGTTACATACAGCTGCAAGTGACCCTGATAATTACTCCGGCAAGAGGTGCATCCAGCTGCATGTGTCCCTGATAATTATTCCGGCAAGAGATGCATCCAGCTGTACGTGTCCCTGATAATTACAGTGGCAAGAGGTGCATCCAGCTCCACGTTTCCCTGATAATGACTCCGGCAAGAGGTGCATCCAGCTGCAAGTGTCCCTGATAATTACTCTGGCAAGAGGTGCATCCACTGCAGGTGATCCTGATAATTACACCAGACAGAGGTGCATCCAGCTGCAAGTGACCCTGATAATTACTCCGGCAAGAGGTGCATCCAGCTGCACGTGTCCCTGATAATTACAAAGACAAGAGGTGCATCCAGCTGCACATGTCCCTGATAATTACTCCGGCAAGAGGTGCATCCAGCTGCACGTGACCCTGATAATTACATCAGCCAGAGGTGCGTCCAGCTGCATGTGTCCCTGATAATTACTCTGGATAAGAGGTGCATCAAACTACAAGTATCGCTGATAATTACACTGGCAAGAGTTGCATCCAGCTGTATGTGTCCATGATAATTACACTGGCAAGAGGTACATCCAGCTCCACGTGTCCCTGATAATTAAAAAGACAAGAGCTGCATCCATCTCCACGTGTCCCTGATAATTACTCTTGCAAGAGGTGCATCCAGCTGCACGTGTCCCTGATCATTACTATGGTAAGAGGTGCATCCAGCTGCAGGTGACCCTGATCATTACCCTGGCCAGAGGTGCATCCAGCTTCAAGTGAACCTTATAATTACAGCGGCAAGAGTTACATCCAGCTGCAAGTGACCCTGATAATTACTCCGGCAAGAGGTGCATCCAGCTGCATGTGTCCCTGATAATTATTCCGGCAAGAGATGCATCCAGCTGTACGTGTCCCTGATAATTACTCGGCAAGAGGTGCATCCAGCTGCATGTGTCCCTGATAATTACTCCGGCAAGAGGAGCATCCAGCTGCACGTGTCCCTGATAATTACTCCACCCTGATAATTACACCGGCCAGAGGTGCATCCAGCTGCAAGTGTCCCTGATAATTACTCTTGAAGAGGTGCATCCAGCTGCAGGTGATCCTGATAATTACACCAGACAGAGGTGCATCCAGCTGCAAGTGACCCTGATAATTACTCCGGCAAGAGGTGCATCCAGCTGCACGTGTCCCTGATAATTACAAAGACACGAGGTGCGTCCAGCTGCACATGTCCCTGATAATTACTCCGGCAAGAGGTGCATCCATCTGCAAGTGACCCTGATAATTACACTGGCAAGAGGTGAATCCAGCTGCACGTGTCCCTGATAATTATACCGGCAAGAGGTTCATCCAGCTGCAAGTGACCCTGATAATTACACCAGCAAAAGGTGCATCCAGTTGCATGTGTCCCTGATAATTACAGTGGCAAGAGGTGCATCCAGCTGCAGGTGACCCTGATAATTACATCAGCCAGAGGTGCATCCAGCTGCATGTGTCCCTGATAATTACTCTGGCAAGAGGTGCATCCAAATTCAAGTATTGCTGATAATTGCATTGGCAAGAGTTGTATCCAGCTGTATGTGTCCATGATAATTACACTGGCAAGAGGTGCATCCAGCTGCACGTATCCCTGATAAGTACTCTGGCAAAAGGTGTATCCACTGCACGTATCCCTGATAATTACTCCGGCAAGAGGAACATCCAGCTACACGTGTCGCAGATAATTACACTGGCAAGAATTACATCCAGCTGCAAGTGACCCTGATAATTACACCGGCCAGAGGTGCATCCAGCTGCATGTGTCCCTGATAATTAATCTGGCAAGATTTGCATCCAGCTGAACGTGTCCCTGATAATTACTCCGGCAAGAGGTGCATCCAGCTGCACGTGTCCCTGATAATTACTCTGGCAAGAGGTGCATCCAGCTGCACGTGTCCCTGATCATTACTATGG
Source organism: Narcine bancroftii (assembly GCF_036971445.1). Classification (NCBI taxonomy): domain Eukaryota; kingdom Metazoa; phylum Chordata; class Chondrichthyes; order Torpediniformes; family Narcinidae; genus Narcine; species Narcine bancroftii. The sequence goes on from NC_091481.1 coordinate 40,345,246, forward strand.
TAAGAGGTGCATCCAGCTGCAGGTGACCCTGATAATTACACTGGCCAGAGGTGCATCCAGCTGCAAGTGACCCTGATAATTACACTGGCCAGAGGTGCGTCCAGCTGCAAGTGAACCTTATAATTACAGCGGCAAGAGCTACATCCAGCTGCAAGTGACCCTGATAATTACTCCGGCAAGAGGTGCATCCAGCTGCATGTGTCCCTGATAATTATTCCGGCAAGAGATGCATCCAGCTGTACGTGTCCCTGATAATTACAGTGGCAAGAGGTGCATCCACTGCAGGTGACCCTGATAATTACATCAGCCAGAGGTGCGTCCAGCTGCATGTGTCCCTGATAATTACTCTGGCAAGAGGTGCATCCAGCTGCACTTGTCTCTGATCATTACTATGGTAAGAAGTGCATCCAGCTGCAGGTGACCCTGATAATTACACTGGCCAGAGGTGCATCCAGCTGCAAGTGAACCTTATAATTGCAGCGACAAGAGTTACATCCAGCTGCAAGTGACCCTGAGAATTACTCCGGCAAGAGGTGCATCCAGCTACATGTGTCCCTGATAATTATTCCGGCAAGAGATGCATCCAGCCGCACATGTCCCTGATAATACTCCGGCGAGAGGTGCATCCAGCTACACGTGTCCCTGATAATTACTCCACCCTGATAATTACAGTGGCAAGAGGTGCATCCAGCTGCACATGTCCCTGATAATTACTCCGGCAAGAGGTGCATCCAGCTACACGTGTCCCTGATAATTACTCCGACCTGATAATTACACCGGCCAGAGGTGCATCCAGCTGCATGTGTCCCTGATAATTACACTGGCAAGATTTGCATCGAGCTGCAGGTGACGCAGATAATTACATCAGCCAGAGGTGCATCCAGCTGCATGTGTCCCTGATAATTACTCTGGCAAGAGATGCATCCAACTTCAAGTATCGCTGATAATTACACTGGCAAGAGTTGTATCCAGCTGTATGTGTCCATGATAATTACACTGGCAAGAGGTGCATCCAGCTGCACGTATCCCTGATAAGTACTCTGGCAAGAGGTGCATCGAGCTGCACGTTTCCCTGATAATTACTCCGGCAAGAGGTGCATCCAGCTGCAAGTGACCCTGATAATTACACTGGCAAGAGGTGAATCCAACTACACGTGTCCCTGATAATTACACCGGCAAGTGCATCCAGCTGCATGTGTCCCTGATAATTACTCCGGCAAGAGGAGCATCCACCTACACTTGTCCCTGATAATTAGTCCACCCTGATAATTACACCGGCCAGAGGTGCATCCAGCTGCATGTGTCCTTGATAATTACACTGGCAAGATTTGCATCCAGCTGCACGTGTCCCTGATAATGATTCCGGCAAGAGGTGCATCCAGCTGCAAGTGTCCCTGATAATTACTCTGGTAAGAGGTGCATCCAGCTGCAAGTGAACATTATAATTACACCGGCCAGAGTTGCATCCAGCTGCACGTGTTCCTGATAATTACTCCGGCAAGAGGTGCATCTAGCTGCATGTGTCCCTGATAATTACACTGGCAAGAGGTGCATCCAGGTGCAGGTGACCCTGATAATTACATCAGCCAGAGGTGCATCCAGTTGCATGTGTCCCTGATAATTACTCTGGATAAGAGGTGCATCCAACTTCAAGTATCGCTGATAATTACACTGGCAAGAGTTGCATGAAGCTGTATGTGTCCATGATAATTACACTGGCAAGAGGTGCATCCAGCTCCACGTGTCCCTGATAATTAAAAAGACAAGAGGTGCATCAATCTGCACGTGTTCCTGATAATTACTCTGGCAAGAGGTGCATCCAGCTGCACGTGTCCCTGATCATTACTATGGTAAGAGGTGCATCCAGCTGCAGGTGACCCTGATAATTACACTGGCCAGAGGTGCATCCAGCTGCAAGTGAACCTTATAATTACAGCGGCAAGAGTTACATCCAGCTGCAAGTGTCCCTGATAATTACTCCTACAAGAGGTGCATCCAGCTGCATGTATCCCTGATAATTATTCCGGCAAGAGATGCATCCAGCTGTACGTGTCCCTGATAATTACAGTGGCAAGAGGTGCATCCAGCTCCACGTGTCCCTGATAATGACTCCGGAAAGAGGTGCATCCAGCTGCAAGTGTCCCTGATAATTACTCCGGCAAGAGGTCCATCCAGCTGCATATATCCCTGTTAATTATTCCGGCAAGAGATGCATCCAGCTGTGCGTGTCCCTGATAATTACAGTGGCAAGAGGTGCATCCAGCTGCACATGTCCCTGATAATTACTCCGGCAAGAGGTGCATCCAGCTGCATGCGTCCCTGATAATTCCTCAGGCAAGAGGAGCAACCAGCTACACGTGTCCCTGATAATTACTCCACCCTGATAATTACAACGGCCAGAGGTGCATCCAGCTGCATGTGTCCCTGAAAATTACACTGGCAAGATTTGCATCCAGCTGCAGGTGACCCTGATAATTACATCAGCCAGAGGTGCATCCAGCTGCATGTGTCCCTGATAATTACTCTGGCAAGAGGTGCATCCAACTTCAAGTATCGCTGATAATTACACTGGCAAGAGTTGTATCCAGCTGTATGTGTCCATGATAATTACACTGGCAGGAGGTGCATCCAGCTGCACGTATCCCTGATAAGTCCTCTGGCAAGATGTGCATCGAGCTGCACGTGTCCCTGATAATTACTCCGGCAAGAGGTGCATCCAGCTGCATGCGTCCCTGATAATTACTCCGGCAAGAGGAGCATCCACCTACACTTGTCGCTTATAATTACTCCACCCTGATAATTACACCGGCCAGAGCTGCATCCAGTTGCATGTGTCCTTGATAATTACACTGGCAAGATTTGCATCCAGCTGAACGTGTCCCTGATAATGACTCCGGCAAGAGGTGCATCCAGCTGCAAGTGTCCCTGATAATTACTCTGAGAAGAGGTGCATCCAGCTGCAAGTGAACATTATAATTACACCGGCCGGAGGTGCATCCAGCTGCACGTGTCCCTGATAATTACTGCGGCAAGAGGTGCATCTAGCTGCATGTGTCCCTGATAATTACACTGGCAAGAGGTGCATCCAGCTGCAGGTGACCCTGATAATTACATCAGCCAGAGGTGCATCCAGCTGCATGTGTCCCTGATAATTACTCTGGATAAGAGGTGCATCCAACTTCAAGTATCGCTGATAATTACACTGGCAAGAGTTGCATGAAGCTGTATGTGTCCATGATAATTACACTGGCAAGAGGTGCATCCAGCACCACGTGTCCCTGATAATTAAAAAGACAAGAGGTGCATCCATCTGCAAGTGTCCCTGATAATTACTCTGGCAAGAATTACATCCAGCTGCAAGTGACCCTGATAATTACACCGGCCAGAGATGCATCCAGCTGCATGTGTCCCTGATAATTAATCTGGCAAGATTTGCATCCAGCTGAACGTTTCCCTGATAATTACTCCGGCAAGAGGTGGATCCAGCTGCACGTGTCCCTGAAAATTACTCCGGCAAGAGGTGCATCCAGCTGCATGGGTCCGTGATAATTACTCTGGCAAGAGGTGCATCCAGCTGCAAGTGACCCTGATAATTACACCGGCCAGAGGTGCATCCAGCTGCATGTGTCACTGATAATTAATCTGGCAATATTTGCATCCAGCTCAACGTGTCCCTGATAATTACTCCGGCAAGAGGTGCATCCATCTGCACGTGTACCTGATAATTACTCTGGCAAGAGGTGCATCCAGCTGCACGTGTCCCTGATCATTACTATCGTAAGAGGTGCATCCAGCTGCAGGTGACCCTGATAATTACAGCGGCAAGAGTTACATCCAGCTGCAAGTGACCCTGAGAATTACTCCGGCAAGAGGTGCATCCAGCTACATGTGTCCCTGATAATTATTCCGGCAAGAGATGCATCCAGCTGCACATGTCCCTGATAATTACTCCGGCAAGAGGTGCATACAGCTACATGTGTCCCTGATAATTATTCCACCCTGATAATTACACCGGGCAGAGGTGCATCCAGCTGCATGTGTCCCTGATAATTACACTGGCAAGATTTGCATCCAGCTGCAGGTGACCCTGATAATTACATCAGCCAGAGGTGCATCCAGCTGCATGTGTCCCTGATAATTACTCTGGCAAGAGATGCATCCAACTTCAAGTATCGCTGATAATTACACTGGCAAGAGTTGTATCCAGCTGTATGTGTCCATGATAATTACACTGGCAAGAGGTGCATCCAGCTGCACGTATCCCTGATAAGTACTCTGGCAAGAGGTGCATCGAGCTGCACGTGTCCCTGATAATTACTCCGGCAAGAGGTGCATCCAGCTGCAAGTGACCCTGATAATTACACTGGCAAGAGGTGAATCCACCTACATGTGTCCCTGATAATTACACCGGCAAGAGGTTTATCCAGCTGCAAGTGACCCTGATAATTATACCAGCAAGAGGTGCATCCAGCTGCATGTGTCCCTGATAATTACTCCGGCAAGAGGAGCTTCCACCTACACTTGTCCCTGATAATTACTCCACCCTGATAATTACACCGGCCAGAGGTGCATCCAGCTGCAAGTGACCCTGATAATTACTCCGGCAAGAGGTGCATCCAGCTGCACGTGTCCCTGATAATTACAAAGACAAGAGGTGCATCCAGCTGCACATGTCCCTGATAATTACTCCGGCAAGAGGTGTATCCAGCTGCAAGTGACCCTGATAATTACACCAGCAAGAGGTGCATCCAGCTGCATGTGTCCCAGATAATTACAGTGGCATGAGGTGCATCCAGCTGCAGGTGACCCTGATAATTACATCAGCCAGAGGTGCATCCAGCTGCATGTGTCCCTGATAATTACTCTGGCAAGAGGTGCATCCAACTTCAAGTATTGCTGATAATTACATTGGCAAGCGTTGTATCCAGCTGTATGTGTCCATGATAATTACACTGGCAAGAGGTGCATCCAGCTGCACGTATCCCTGATAAGTACTCTGGCAAGAGGTGTATCCAGCTGCACGTGTCCCTGATAATTACTCCGGCAAGAGGAACATCCAGCTACACGTGTCCCAGATAATTACTCTGGCAAGAATTACATCCAGCTGCAAGTGACCCTGATAATTACACCGGCCAGAGGTGCATCCAGCTGCATGTATCCCTGATAATTAATCTGGCAAGATTTGCATCCAGCTGAACGTGTCCCTGATAATTACTCCGGCAAGAGGTGGATCCAGCTGCAAGTGACCCTGATAATTACTCCAGCAAGAGGTGCATCCAGCTGCATTTATCCCTGTTAATTATTCCGGCAAGAGATGCATCCAGCTGTACGTGACCCTGATAATTACTGCGGCAAGAGGTGCATCCAGCTGCATGTATCCCTGATAATTACTCCGGCAAGAGTTGCATCCAGCTGCACATGTCCCTGATAATTACTCCGGCAAGAGGTGCATCCACCTGCATGTGTCCCTGATAATTACTCCGGGAAGAGGAGCATCCAGCTCCACGTGTCCCTGATAATTACTCCACCCTGATAATTACACTGGCCAGAGGAGCATCCAGCTGCATGTGTCCCTGATAATTACACTGGCAAGATTTGCATCCAGCTGAACGTGTCCCTGATAATTACTCTGGCAAGAGGTGCATCCAGCTGCAGGTGACCCTGATAATTACATCAGACAGAGCTGCATCCAGCTGCAAGTGACCCTGATAATTACTACGGCAAGAGGTGCATCCAGCTGCACGTGTCCCTGATAATTACAAAGACAAGAGGTGTATACAGCTGCACATGTCCCTGATAATTACTCCGGCAAGAGGTGTATCCAGCTGCAAGTGACCCTGATAATTACACTGGCAAGAGGTGAATCCAGCTACACGTGTCCCAGATAATTACTCTGGCAAGAATTACATCCAGCTGCAAGTGACCCTGATAATTACACCGGCCAGAGATGCATCCAGCTGCATGTGTCCCTGATAATTAATCTGGCAAGATTTGCATCCAGCTGAACGTTTCCCTGATAATTACTCCGGCAAGAGGTGGATCCAGCTGCACGTGTCCCTGATAATTACTCCGGCAAGAGGTGCATCCAGCTGCATGGGTCCGTGATGATTACTCTGGCAAGAGGTGCATCCAGCTGCAAGTGACCCTGATAATTACACCGGCCAGAGGTGCATCCAGCTGCATGTGTCACTGATAATTAATCTGGCAATATTTGCATCCAGCTCAACGTGTCCCTGATAATTACTCCGGCAAGAGGTGCATCCATCTGCACCTGTCCATGATAATTACTCTGGCAAGAGGTGCATCCAGCTGCACGTGTCCCTGATCATTACTATCGTAAGAGGTGCATCCAGCTGCAGGTGACCCTGATAATTACAGCGGCAAGAGTTACATCCAGCTGCAAGTGACCCTGAGAATTACTCCGGCAAGAGGTGCATCCAGCTACATGTGTCCCTGATAATTATTCCGGCAAGAGATGCATCCAGCTGCACATGTCCCTGATAATTACTCCGGCAAGAGGTGCATACAGCTACACGTGTCCCTGATAATTATTCCACCCTGATAATTACACCGGGCAGAGGTGCATCCAGCTGCATGTGTCCCTGATAATTACACTGGCAAGATTTGCATCCAGCTGCAGGTGACCCTGATAATTACATCAGCCAGAGGTGCATCCAGCTGCATGTGTCCCTGATAATTACTCTGGCAAGAGATGCATCCAACTTCAAGTATCGCTGATAATTACACTGGCAAGTGTTGTATCCAGCTGTATGTGTCCATGATAATTACACTGGCAAGAGGTGCATCCAGCTGCACGTATCCCTGATAAGTACTCTGGCAAGAGGTGCATCGAGCTGCACGTGTCCCTGATAATTACTCCGGCAAGAGGTGCATCCAGCTGCAAGTGACCCTGATAATTACACTGGCAAGAGGTGAATCCACCTACATGTGTCCCTGATAATTACACCGGCAAGAGGTTTATCCAGCTGCAAGTGACCCTGATAATTACACCAGCAAGAGGTGCATCCAGCTGCATGTGTCCCTGATAATTACTCCGGCAAGAGGAGCTTCCACCTACACTTGTCCCTGATAATTACTCCACCCTGATAATTACACCGGCCAGAGGTGCATCCAGCTGCAAGTGACCCTGATAATTACTCCGGCAAGAGGTGCATCCAGCTGCACGTGTCCCTGATAATTACAAAGACAAGAGGTGCATCCAGCTGCACATGTCCCTGATAATTACTCCGGCAAGAGGTGTATCCAGCTGCAAGTGACCCTGATAATTACACTGGCAAGAGGTGAATCCAGCTGCACGTGTCCCTGATAATTATACCGGCAAGAGTTCATCTAGCTGCAAGTGACCCTGATAATTACACCAGCAAGAGGTGCATCCAGCTGCATGTGTCCCAGATAATTACAGTGGCAAGAGGTGCATCCAGCTGCAGGTGACCCTGATAATTACATCAGCCAGAGGTGCATCCAGCTGCATGTGTCCCTGATAATTACTCTGGCAAGAGGTGCATCCAACTTTAAGTATTGCTGATAATTACATTGGCAAGCGTTGTATCCAGCTGTATGTGTCCATGATAATTACACTGGCAAGAGGTGCATCCAGCTGCACGTATCCCTGATAAGTACTCTGGCAAGAGGTGTATCCAGCTGCACGTGTCCCTGATAATTACTCCGGCAAGAGGAACATCCAGCTACACGTGTCCCAGATAATTACTCTGGCAAGAATTACATCCAGCTGCAAGTGACCCTGATAATTACACCGGCCAGAGGTGCATCCTGCTGCATGTGTCCCTGATAATTAATCTGGCAAGATTTGCATCCAGCTGAACGTGTCCCTGATAATTACTCCGGCAAGAGGTGGATCCAGCTGCAAGTGACCCTGATAATTACTCCGGCAAGAGGTGCATCCAGCTGCATTTATCCCTGTTAATTATTCCGGCAAGAGATGCATCCAGCTGTACGTGACCCTGATAATTACTCCGGCAAGAGGTGCATCCAGATGCATGTATCCCTGATAATTACTCCGGCAAGAGTTGCATCCAGCTGCACATGTCCCTGATAATTACTCCGGCAAGAGGTGCATCCACCTGCATGTGTCCCTGATAATTACTCCGGCAAGAGGAGCATCCAGCTCCACGTGTCCCTGATAATTACTCCACCCTGATAATTACACTGGCCAGAGGAGCATCCAGCTGCATGTGTCCCTGATAATTACACTGGCAAGATTTGCATCCAGCTGAACGTGTCCCTGATAATTACTCTGGCAAGAGGAGCATCCAGCTGCAGGTGACCCTGATAATTACATCAGCCAGAGCTGCATCCAGCTGCACGTGTCCCTGATAATTACAAAGACAAGAGGTGTATACAGCTGCACATGTCCCTGATAATTACTCCGGCAAGAGGTGTATCCAGCTGCAAGTGACCCTGATAATTACACTGGCAAGAGGTGAATCCAGCTACACGTGTCCCAGATAATTACTCTGGCAAGAATTACATCCAGCTGCAAGTGACCCTGATAATTACACCGGCCAGAGATGCATCCAGCTGCATGTGTCCCTGATAATTAATCTGGCAAGATTTGCATCCAGCTGAACGTTTCCCTGATAATTACTCCGGCAAGAGGTGGATCCAGCTGCACGTGTCCCTGATAATTACTCCGGCAAGAGGTGCATCCAGCTGCATGGGTCCGTGATAATTACTCTGGCAAGAGGTGCATCCAGCTGCAAGTGACCCTGATAATTACACCGGCCAGAGGTGCATCCAGCTGCATGTGTCACTGATAATTAATCTGGCAATATTTGCATCCAGCTCAACGTGTCCCTGATAATAACACCGGCAAGGGGTGCATCCATCTGCACGTGTCCCTGATAATTACTCTGGCAAGAGGTGCATCCAGCTGCACGTGTCCCTGATCATTACTATGGTAAGAGGTGCATCCAGCTGCACGTGACCCTGATAATTACAGCGGCAAGAGTTACATCCAGCTGCAAGTGACGCTGAGAATTACTCCGGCAAGAGGTGCATCCAGCTACATGTGTCCCTGATAATTATTCCGGCAAGAGATGCATCCAGCTGCACATGTCCCTGATAATTACTCCGGCAAGAGGTGCATACAGCTACACGTGTCCCTGATAATTATTCCACCCTGATAATTACACCGGGCAGAGGTGCATCCAGCTGCATGTGTCCCTGATAATTACACTGGCAAGATTTGCATCCAGCTGCAGGTGACCCTGGTAATTACATCAGCCAGAGGTGCATCCAGCTGCATGTGTCCCTGATAATTACTCTGGCAAGAGATGCATCCAACTTCAAGTATCGCTGATAATTACACTGGCAAGAGTTGTATCCAGCTGTATGTGTCCATGATAATTACACTGGCAAGAGGTGCATCCAGCTGCACGTATCCCTGATAAGTACTCTGGCAAGAGGTGCATCGAGCTGCACGTGTCCCTGATAATTACTCCGGCAAGAGGTGCATCCAGCTGCAAGTGACCCTGATAATTACACTGGCAAGAGGTGAATCCACCTACATGTGTCCCTGATAATTACTCCGGCAAGAGGTTCATCCAGCTGCAAGTGACCCTGATAATTACACCAGCAAGAGGTGCATCCAGCTGCATGTGTCCCTGATAATTACTCCGGCAAGAGGAGCTTCCACCTACACTTGTCCCTGATAATTACTCCATCCTGATAATTACACCGGCCAGAGGTGCATCCAGCTGCATGTGTCCTTGATAATTACACTGGCAAGAATTGCATCCAGCTGCACGTGTCCCTGATAATGACTCCGGCAAGAGGTGCATCCAGCTGCAAGTGTCCCTGATAATTACTCTGGTAAGAGGTGCATCCAGCTGCAAGTGAACATTATAATTACAACGGCCAGAGTTGCATCCAGCTGCACGTGTCCCTGATAATTACTCCGGCAAGAGGTGCATCTAGCTGCATGTGTCCCTGATAATTACACTGGCAAGAGGTGCATCCAGCTGCACGTGACCCTGATAATTACATCAGCCAGAGGTGCATCCAGTTGCATGTGTCCCTGATAATTACTCTGGATAAGAGGTGCATCCAACTTCAAGTATCGCTGATAATTACACTGGCAAGAGTTGCATGAAGCTGTATGTGTCCATGATAATTACACTGGCAAGAGGTGCATCCAGCTCAACGTGTCCCTGATAATTAAAAAGACAAGAGGTGCATCAATCTGCACGTGTTCCTGATAATTACTCTGGCAAGAGGTGCATCCAGCTGCACGTGTCCCTGATCATTACTATGGTAAGAGGTGCATCCAGCTGCAGGTGACCCTGATAATTACACTGGCCAGAGGTGCATCCAGCTGCAAGTGAACCTTATAATTACAGCGGCAAGAGTTACATCCAGCTGCAAGTGACCCTGATAATTACTCCGGCAAGAGGTGCATCCAGCTGCATGTGTCCCTGATAATTATTCCGGCAAGAGATGCATCCAGCTGTACGTGTCCCTGATAATTACAGTGGCAAGAGGTGCATCCAGCTCCACGTTTCCCTGATAATGACTCCGGCAAGAGGTGCATCCAGCTGCAAGTGTCCCTGATAATTACTCTGGCAAGAGGTGCATCCACTGCAGGTGATCCTGATAATTAGACCAGACAGAGGTGCATCCAGCTGCAAGTGACCCTGATAATTACTCCGGCAAGAGGTGCATCCAGCTGCACGTGTCCCTGATAATTACAAAGACAAGAGGTGCATCCAGCTGCACATGTCCCTGATAATTACTCCGGCAAGAGGTGCATCCAGCTGCACGTGACCCTGATAATTACATCAGCCAGAGGTGCGTCCAGCTGCATGTGTCCCTGATAATTACTCTGGATAAGAGGTGCATCAAACTACAAGTATCGCTGATAATTACACTGGCAAGAGTTGCATCCAGCTGTATGTGTCCATGATAATTACACTGGCAAGAGGTACATCCAGCACCACGTGTCCCTGATAATTAAAAAGACAAGAGCTGCATCCATCTCCACGTGTCCCTGATAATTACTCTGGCAAGAGGTGCATCCAGCTGCACGTGTCCCTGATCATTACTATGGTAAGAGGTGCATCCAGCTGCAGGTGACCCTGATCATTACCCTGGCCAGAGGTGCATCCAGCTTCAAGTGAACCTTATATTTACAGCGGCAAGAGTTACATCCAGCTGCAAGTGACCCTGATAATTACTCCGGCAAGAGGTCCATCCAGCTGCATGTGTCCCTGATAATTATTCCGGCAAGAGATGCATCCAGCTGTACGTGTCCCTGATAATTACTCGGCAAGAGGTGCATCCAGCTGCATGTGTCCCTGATAATTACTCCGGCAAGAGGAGCATCCAGCTACACGTGTCCCTGATAATTACTCCACCCTGATAATTACACCGGCCAGAGGTGAATCCAGCTACACGTGTCCCAGATAATTACTCTGGCAAGAATTACATCCAGCTGCAAGTGACCCTGATAATTACACCGGCCAGAGATGCATCCAGCTGCATGTGTCCCTGATAATTAATCTGGCAAGATTTGCATCCAGCTGAACGTTTCCCTGATAATTACTCCGGCAAGAGGTGGATCCAGCTGCACGTGTCCCTGATAATTACTCCGGCAAGAGGTGCATCCAGCTGCATGGGTCCGTGATAATTACTCTGGCAAGAGGTGCATCCAGCTGCAAGTGACCCTGATAATTACACCGGCCAGAGGTGCATCCAGCTGCATGTGTCACTGATAATTAATCTGGCAATATTTGCATCCAGCTCAACGTGTCCCTGATAATTACTCCGGCAAGAGGTGCATCCATCTGCACGTGTCCCTGATAATTACTCTGGCAAGAGGTGCATCCAGCTGCACGTGTCCCTGATCATTACTATGGTAAGAGGTGCATCCAGCTGCAGGTGACCCTGATAATTACAGCGGCAAGAGTTACATCCAGCTGCAAGTGACCCTGAGAATTACTCCGGCAAGAGGTGCATCCAGCTACATGTGTCCCTGATAATTATTCCGGCAAGAGATGCATCCAGCTGCACATGTCCCTGATAATTACTCCGGCAAGAGGTGCATACAGCTACACGTGTCCCTGATAATTATTCCACCCTGATAATTACACCGGGCAGAGGTGCATCCAGCTGCATGTGTCCCTGATAATTACACTGGCAAGATTTGCATCCAGCTGCAGGTGACCCTGATAATTACATCAGCCAGACGTGCATCCAGCTGCATGTGTCCCTGATAATTACTCTGGCAAGAGATGCATCCAACTTCAAGTATCGCTGATAATTACACTGGCAAGAGTTGTATCCAGCTGTATGTGTCCATGATAATTACACTGGCAAGAGGTGCATCCAGCTGCACGTATCCCTGATAAGTACTCTGGCAAGAGGTGCATCGAGCTGCACGTGTCCCTGATAATTACTCCGGCAAGAGGTGCATCCAGCTGCAAGTGACCCTGATAATTACACCAGCAAGAGGTGCATCCAGCTGCATGTATCCCTGATAATTACTCCGGCAAGAGGAGCTTCCACCTACACTTGTCCCTGATAATTACTCCACCCTGATAATTACACCGGCCAGAGGTGCATCCAGCTGCATGTGTCCTTGATAATTACACTGGCAAGAATTGCATCCAGCTGCACGTGTCCCTGATAATGACTCCGGCAAGAGGTGCATCCAGCTGCAAGTGTCCCTGATAATTACTCTGGTAAGAGGTGCATCCAGCTGCAAGTGAACATTATAATTACAACGGCCAGAGTTGCATCCAGCTGCACGTGTCCCTGATAATTACTCCGGCAAGAGGTGCATCTAGCTGCATGTGTCCCTGATAATTACACTGGCAAGAGGTGCATCCAGCTGCACGTGACCCTGATAATTACATCAGCCAGAGGTGCATCCAGTTGCATGTGTCCCTGATAATTACTCTGGATAAGAGGTGCATCCAACTTCAAGTATCGCTGATAATTACACTGGCAAGAGTTGCATGAAGCTGTATGTGTCCATGATAATTACACTGGCAAGAGGTGCATCCAGCTCCACGTGTCCCTGATAATTAAAAAGACAAGAGGTGCATCAATCTGCACGTGTTCCTGATAATTACTCTGGCAAGAGGTGCATCCAGCTGCACGTGTCCCTGATCATTACTATGGTAAGAGGTGCATCCAGCTGCAGGTGACCCTGATAATTACACTGGCCAGAGGTGCATCCAGCTGCAAGTGAACCTTATAATTACAGCGGCAAGAGTTACATCCAGCTGCAAGTGACCCTGATAATTACTCCGGCAAGAGGTGCATCCAGCTGCATGTGTCCCTGATAATTATTCCGGCAAGAGATGCATCCAGCTGTACGTGTCCCTGATAATTACAGTGGCAAGAGGTGCATCCAGCTCCACGTTTCCCTGATAATGACTCCGGCAAGAGGTGCATCCAGCTGCAAGTGTCCCTGATAATTACTCTGGCAAGAGGTGCATCCACTGCAGGTGATCCTGATAATTACACCAGACAGAGGTGCATCCAGCTGCAAGTGACCCTGATAATTACTCCGGCAAGAGGTGCATCCAGCTGCACGTGTCCCTGATAATTACAAAGACAAGAGGTGCATCCAGCTGCACATGTCCCTGATAATTACTCCGGCAAGAGGTGCATCCAGCTGCACGTGACCCTGATAATTACATCAGCCAGAGGTGCGTCCAGCTGCATGTGTCCCTGATAATTACTCTGGATAAGAGGTGCATCAAACTACAAGTATCGCTGATAATTACACTGGCAAGAGTTGCATCCAGCTGTATGTGTCCATGATAATTACACTGGCAAGAGGTACATCCAGCTCCACGTGTCCCTGATAATTAAAAAGACAAGAGCTGCATCCATCTCCACGTGTCCCTGATAATTACTCTGGCAAGAGGTGCATCCAGCTGCACGTGTCCCTGATCATTACTATGGTAAGAGGTGCATCCAGCTGCAGGTGACCCTGATCATTACCCTGGCCAGAGGTGCATCCAGCTTCAAGTGAACCTTATAATTACAGCGGCAAGAGTTACATCCAGCTGCAAGTGACCCTGATAATTACTCCGGCAAGAGGTGCATCCAGCTGCATGTGTCCCTGATAATTATTCCGGCAAGAGATGCATCCAGCTGTACGTGTCCCTGATAATTACTCGGCAAGAGGTGCATCCAGCTGCATGTGTCCCTGATAATTACTCCGGCAAGAGGAGCATCCAGCTACACGTGTCCCTGATAATTACTCCACCCTGATAATTACACCGGCCAGAGGTGCATCCAGCTGCAAGTATCCCTGATAATTACTCTGGCAAGAGGTGCATCCAGCTGCAGGTGATCCTGATAATTACACCAGACAGAGGTGCATCCAGCTGCAAGTGACCCTGATAATTACTCCGGCAAGAGGTGCATCCAGCTGCACGTGTCCCTGATAGTTACAAAGACACGAGGTGCGTCCAGCTGCACATGTCCCTGATAATTACTCCGGCAAGAGGTGCATCCAGCTGCAAGTGACCCTGATAATTACATTGGCAAGAGGTGAATCCAGCTGCACGTGTCCCTGATAATTATACCGGCAAGAGGTTCATCCAGCTGCAAGTGACCCTGATAATTACACCAGCAAAAGGTGCATCCAGCTGCATGTGTCCCTGATAATTACAGTGGCAAGAGGTGCATCCAGCTGCAGGTGACCCTGATAATTACATCAGCCAGAGGTGCATCCAGCTGCATGTGTCCCTGATAATTACTCTGGCAAGAGGTGCATCCAAATTCAAGTATTGCTGATAATTGCATTGGCAAGAGTTGTATCCAGCTGTATGTGTCCATGATAATTACACTGGCAAGAGGTGCATCCAGCTGCACGTATCCCTGATAAGTACTCTGGCAAAAGGTGTATCCACTGCACGTATCCCTGATAATTACTCCGACAAGAGGAACATCCAGCTACACGTGTCGCAGATAATTACACTGGCAAGTATTACATCCAGCTGCAAGTGACCCTGATAATTACACCGGCCAGAGGTGCATCCAGCTGCATGTGTCCCTGATAATTAATCTGGCAAGATTTTCATCCAGCTGAACGTGTCCCTGATAATTACTCTGGCAAGAGGTGCATCCAGCTGCAAGTGACCCTGATAATTACACCGGCCAGAGGTGCATCCAGCTGCATGTGTCCCTGATAATTACTCTGGCAAGAGGTGCATCCAGCTGCACGTGACCCTGATAATTACATCAGCCAGAGGTGCGTCCAGCTGCATGTGTCCCTGATAATTACTCTGGATAAGAGGTGCATCAAACTACAAGTATCGCTGATAATTACACTGGCAAGAGTTGCATCCAGCTGTATGTGTCCATGATAATTACACTGGCAAGAGGTACATCCAGCTCCACGTGTCCCTGATAATTAAAAAGACAAGAGCTGCATCCATCTCCACGTGTCCCTGATAATTACTCTGGCAAGAGGTGCATCCAGCTGCACGTGTCCCTGATCATTACTATGGTAAGAGGTGCATCCAGCTGCAGGTGACCCTGATCATTACCCTGGCCAGAGGTGCATCCAGCTTCAGGTGAACCTTATAATTACAGCGGCAAGAGTTACATCCAGCTGCAAGTGACCCTGATAATTACTCCGGCAAGAGGTGCATCCAGCTGCATGTGTCCCTGATAATTATTCCGGCAAGAGATGCATCCAGCTGTACGTGTCCCTGATAATTACTCGGCAAGAGGTGCATCCAGCTGCATGTGTCCCTGATAATTACTCCGGCAAGAGGAGCATCCAGCTACACGTGTCCCTGATAATTACTCCACCCTGATAATTACACCGGCCAGAGGTGCATCCAGCTGCAAGTGTCCCTGATAATTACTCTGGCAAGAGGTGCATCCAGCTGCAGGTGATCCTGATAATTACACCAGACAGAGGTGCATCCAGCTGCAAGTGACCCTGATAATTACTCCGGCAAGAGGTGCATCCAGCTGCACGTGTCCCTGATAATTACAAAGACACGAGGTGCGTCCAGCTGCACATGTCCCTGATAATTACTCCGGCAAGAGGTGCATCCAGCTGCAAGTGACCCTGATAATTACACTGGCAAGAGGTGAATCCAGCTGCACGTGTCCCTGATAATTATACCGGCAAGAGGTTCATCCAGCTGCAAGTGACCCTGATAATTACACCAGCAAAAGGTGCATCCAGCTGCATGTGTCCCTGATAATTACAGTGGCAAGAGGTGCATCCAGCTGCAGGTGACCCTGATAATTACATCAGCCAGAGGTGCATCCAGCTGCATGTGTCCCTGATAATTACTCTGGCAAGAGGTGCATCCAAATTCAAGTATTGCTGATAATTGCATTGGCAAGAGTTGTATCCAGCTGTATGTGTCCATGATAATTACACTGGCAAGAGGTGCATCCTGCTGCACGTATCCCTGATAAGTACTCTGGCAAAAGGTGTATCCACTGCACGTATCCCTGATAATTACTCCGGCAAGAGGAACATCCAGCTACACGTGTCGCAGATAATTACACTGGCAAGAATTACATCCAGCTGCAAGTGACCCTGATAATTACACCGGCCAGAGGTGCATCCAGCTGCATGTGTCCCTGATAATTAATCTGGCAAGATTTGCATCCAGCTGAACGTGTCCCTGATAATTACTCTGGCAAGAGGTGCATCCAGCTGCACGGGTCCCTGATAATTACTCTGGCAAGAGGTGCATCCAGCTGCAAGTGACCCTGATAATTACACCGGTCAGAGGTGCATCCAGCTGCATGTGTCCCTGATAATTACTCTGGCAAGAGGTGCATCCAGCTGCAGGTGACCCTGATAATTACATCAGCCAGAGGTGCATCCAGCTGCATGTGTCCCTGATAATTACACTTGATAAGAGGTGCATCCAACTTCAAGTATCGCTGATAATTACACTGGCAAGAGTTGCATGAATCTGTATGTGTCCATGATAATTACACTGGCAAGAGGTGCATCCAGCTGCAAGTGACCCTGATAATTACTCCGGCAAGAGGTGCATCCAGCTGCACGTGTCCCTGATAATTACAAAGACAAGAGGTGCATCCAGCTGCACATGTCCCTGATATTTACTCCGGCAAGAGGTGTATCCAGCTGCAAGTGACCCTGATAATTACACTGGCAAGAGGTTCATCGAGCTGCAAGTGACCCTGATAATTACACCAGCAAGAGGTGCATCCAGCTGCATGTGTCCCTGATAATTACAGTGGCAAGAGGTGCATCCAGCTGCAGGTGACCCTGATAATTACATCAGCCAGAGCTGCATCCAGCTGCAAGTGACCCTGATAATTACTCCGGCAAGAGGTGCATCCAGCTGCACGTGTCCCTGATAATGACTCCGGCAAAAGGTGCATCCAGCTGCAAGTGTCCCTGATAATTACTCTGGTAAGAGGTGCATCCAGCTGCAAGTGAACATTATAATTACACCGGCCAGAGTTGCATCCAGCTGCACGTGTCCCTGATAATTACTCCGGCAAGAGGTGCATCTAGCTGCATGTGTCCCTGATAATTACACTGGCAAGAGGTGCATCCAGCTGCACGTGACCCTGATAATTACATCAGCCAGAGGTGCATCCAGTTGCATGTGTCGCTGATAATTACTCTGGATAAGAGGTGCATCCAACTTCAAGTATCGCTGATAATTACACTGGCAAGAGTTGCATGAAGCTGTATGTGTCCATGATAATTACACTGGCAAGAGGTGCATCCAGCTCCACGTGTCCCTGATAATTAAAAAGACAAGAGGTGCATCAATCTGCACGTGTTCCTGATAATTACTCTGGCAAGAGGTGCATCCAGCTGCACGTGTCCCTGATCATTACTATGGTAAGAGGTGCATCCAGCTGCAGGTGACCCTGATAATTACACTGGCCAGAGGTGCATCCAGCTGCAAGTGAACCTTATAATTACAGCGGCAAGAGTTACATCCAGCTGCAAGTGACCCTGATAATTACTCCGGCAAGAGGTGCATCCAGCTGCATGTGTCCCTGATAATTATTCCGGCAAGAGATGCATCCAGCTGTACGTGTCCATGATAATTACAGTGGCAAGAGGTGCATCCAGCTCCACGTGTCCCTGATAATGACTCCGGCAAGAGGTGCATCCAGCTGCAAGTGTCCCTGATAATTACTCTGGCAAGAGGTGCATCCACTGCAGATGACCCTGATAATTACATCAGCCAGAGGTGCGTCCAGCTGCATGTGTCCATGATAATTACTCTGGATAAGAGGTGCATCAAACTACAAGTATCGCTGATAATTACACTGGCAAGAGTTGCATCCAGCTGTATGTGTCCATGATAATTACACTGGCAAGAGGTACATCCAGCTCCACGTGTCCCTGATAATTAAAAAGACAAGAGCTGCATCCATCTCCACGTGTCCCTGATAATTACTCTGGCAAGAGGTGCATCCAGATGCACGTGTCCCTGATCATTACTATGGTAAGAGGTGCATCCAGCTGCAGGTGACCCTGATAATTACCCTGGCCAGAGGTGCATCCAGCTTCAAGTGAACCTTATAATTACAGCGGCAAGAGTTACATCCAGCTGCAAGTGACCCTGATAATTACTCCGGCAAGAGGTGCATCCAGCTGCATGTGTCCCTGATAATTATTCCGGCAAGAGATGCATCCAGCTGTACGTGTCCCTGATAATTACTCGGCAAGAGGTGCATCCAGCTGCATGTGTCCCTGATAATTACTCCGGCAAGAGGAGCATCCAGCTACACGTGTCCCTGATAATTACTCCACCCTGATAATTACACCGGCCAGAGGTGCATCCAGCTACATGTGTCCCTGATAATTACACTGGCAAGATTTGCATCCAGCTGAACGTGTCCCTGATAATTACTCCGGCAAGAGGTGCATCCAGCTGCAAGTGTCCCTGATAATTACTCTGGCAAGAGGTGCATCCAGCTGCAGGTGATCCTGATAATTACACCAGACAGAGGTGCATCCAGCTGCAAGTGACCCTGATAATTACTCCGGCAAGAGGTGCATCCAGCTGCACGTGTCCCTGATAATTACAAAGAGAAGAGGTGCATCCAGCTGCACATGTCCCTGATAATTACTCCGGCAAGAGGTGCATCCAGCTGCAAGTGACCCTGATAATTACACTGGCAAGAGGTGAATCCAGCTGCACATGTCCCTGATAATTATACAGGCAAGAGGTTCATCCAGCTGCAGGTGACCCTGATAATTACATCAGCCAGAGGTGCATCCAGCTGCATGTGTCCCTGATAATTACTCTGGCAAGAGGTGCATCCAACTTCAAATATTGCTGATAATTGCATTGGCAAGAGTTGTATCCAGCTGTATGTGTCCATGATAATTACACTGGCAAGAGGTGCATCCAGCTGCACGTATCCCTTATAAGTATTCTGGCAAAAGGTGTATCCAGCTGCACGTATCCCTGATAATTACTCCGGCAAGAGGAACATTCAGCTACACGTGTCGCAGATAATTACACTGGCAAGAATTACATCCAGCTGCAAGTGACCCTGATAATTACACCGGCCAGAGGTGCATCCAGCTGCATGTGTCCCTGATAATTAATCTGGCAAGATTTGCATCCAGCTGAACGTGTCCCTGATAATTACTCTGGCAAGAGGTGCATCCAGCTGCACGGGTCCCTGATAATTACTCTGGCAAGAGGTGCATCCAGCTGCAAGTGACCCTGATAATTACACCGGCCAGAGGGGCATCCAGCTGCATGTGTCCCTGATAATTACACTGGCAAGAGGTGCATCCAGCTGCAGGTGACCCTGATAATTACATCAGCCAGAGGTGCATCCAGCTGCATGTGTCCCTGATAATTACACTTGATAAGAGGTGCATCCAACTTCAAGTATCGCTGATAATTACACTGGCAAGAGTTGCATGAATCTGTATGTGTCCATGATAATTACACTGGCAAGAGGTGCATCCAGCTGCAAGTGACCCTGATAATTACTCCGGCAAGAGGTGCATCCAGCTGCACGTGTCCCTGATAATTACAAAGACAAGAGGTGCATCCAGCTGCAGATGTCCCTGATAATTACTTCGGCAAGAGGTGTATCCAGCTGCAAGTGACCCTGATAATTACACTGGCAAGAGGTGAATCCAGCTGAACGTGTCCCTGATAATTATACCGGCAAGAGGTTCATCCAGCTGCAAGTGACCCTGATAATTACACCAGCAAGAGGTGCATCCAGCTGCATGTGTCCCTGATAATTACAGTGGCAAGAGGTACATCCAGCTGCAGGTGACCCTGATAATTACATCAGCCAGAGCTGCATCCAGCTGCAAGTGACCCTGATAATTACTCCGGCAAGAGGTGCATCCAGCTGCACGTGTCCCTGATAATGACTCCGGCAAAAGGTGCATCCAGCTGCAAGTGTCCCTGATAATTACTCTGGTAAGAGGTGCATCCAGCTGCAAGTGAACATTATAATTACACCGGCCAGAGTTGCATCCAGCTGCACGTGTCCCTGATAATTATTCCGGCAAGAGGTGCATCTAGCTGCATGTGTCCCTGATAATTACACTGGCAAGAGGTGCATCCAGCTGCACGTGACCCTGATAATTACATCAGCCAGAGGTGCATCCAGTTGCATGTGTCGCTGATAATTACTCTGGATAAGAGGTGCATCCAACTTCAAGTATCGCTGATAATTACACTGGCAAGAGTTGCATGAAGCTGTATGTGTCCATGATAATTACACTGGCAAGAGGTGCATCCAGCTCCACGTGTCCCTGATAATTAAAAAAGACAAGAGGTGCATCAATCTGCACGTGTTCCTGATAATTACTCTGGCAAGAGGTGCATCCAGATGCACGTGTCCCTGATCATTACTATGGTAAGAGGTGCATCCAGCTGCAGGTGACCCTGATAATTACACTGGCCAGAGGTGCATCCAGCTGCAAGTGAACCTTATAATTACAGCGGCAAGAGTTACATCCAGCTGCAAGTGACCCTGATAATTACTCTGGCAAGAGGTGCATCCAGCTGCATGTGTCCCTGATAATTATTCCGGCAAGAGATGCATCCAGCTGTACGTGTCCATGATAATTACAGTGGCAAGAGGTGCATCCAGCTCCACGTGTCCCTGATAATGACTCCGGCAAGAGGTGCATCCAGCTGCAAGTGTCCCTGATAATTACTCTGGCAAGAGGTGCATCCACTGCAGATGACCCTGATAATTACATCAGCCAGAGGTGCGTCCAGCTGCATGTGTCCCTGATAATTACTCTGGATAAGAGGTGCATCAAACTACAAGTATCGCTGATAATTACACTGGCAAGAGTTGCATCCAGCTGTATGTGTCCATGATAATTACACTGGCAAGAGGTACATCCAGCTCCACGTGTCCCTGATAATTAAAAAGACAAGAGCTGCATCCATCTCCACATGTCCCTGATAATTACTCTGGCAAGAGGTGCATCCAGATGCACGTGTCCCTGATCATTACTATGGTAAGAGGTGCATCCAGCTGCAGGTGACCCTGATAATTACCCTGGCCAGAGGTGCATCCAGCTTCAAGTGAACCTTATAATTACAGCGGCAAGAGTTACATCCAGCTGCAAGTGACCCTGATAATTACTCCGGCAAGAGGTGCATCCAGCTGCATGTGTCCCTGATAATTATTCCGGCAAGAGATACATCCAGCTGTACGTGTCCCTGATAATTACTCGGCAAGAGGTGCATCCAGCTGCATGTGTCCCTGATAATTACTCCGGCAAGAGGAGCATCCAGCTACACGTGTCCCTGATAATTACTCCACCCTGATAATTACACCGGCCAGAGGTGCATCCAGCTACATGTGTCCCTGATAATTACACTGGCAAGATTTGCATCCAGCTGAACGTGTCCCTGATAATTACTCCGGCAAGAAGTGCATCCAGCTGCAAGTGTCCCTGATAATTACTCTGGCAAGAGGTGCATCCAGCTGCAGGTGATCCTGATAATTACACCAGATAGAGGTGCATCCAGCTGCAAGTGACCCTGATAATTACTCCGGCAAGAGGTGCATCCAGCTGCACGTGTCCCTGATAATTACAAAGAGAAGAGGTGCATCCAGCTGCACATGTCCCTGATAATTACTCCGGCAAGAGGTTCATCCAGCTGCAAGTGACCCTGATAATTACACCAGCAAGAGGTGCATCCAGCTGCATGTGTCCCTGATAATTACAGTGGCAAGAGGTACATCCAGCTGCAGGTGACCCTGATAATTACATCAGCCAGAGCTGCATCCAGCTGCAAGTGACCCTGATAATTACTCCGGCAAGAGGTGCATCCAGCTGCACGTGTCCCTGATAATGACTCCGGCAAAAGGTGCATCCAGCTGCAAGTGTCCCTGATAATTACTCTGGTAAGAGGTGCATCCAGCTGCAAGTGAACATTATAATTACACCGGCCAGAGTTGCATCCAGCTGCACGTGTCCCTGATAATTATTCCGGCAAGAGGTGCATCTAGCTGCATGTGTCCCTGATAATTACACTGGCAAGAGGTGCATCCAGCTGCACGTGACCCTGATAATTACATCAGCCAGAGGTGCATCCAGTTGCATGTGTCGCTGATAATTACTCTGGATAAGAGGTGCATCCAACTTCAAGTATCGCTGATAATTACACTGGCAAGAGTTGCATGAAGCTGTATGTGTCCATGATAATTACACTGGCAAGAGGTGCATCCAGCTCCACGTGTCCCTGATAATTAAAAAAGACAAGAGGTGCATCAATCTGCACGTGTTCCTGATAATTACTCTGGCAAGAGGTGCATCCAGATGCACGTGTCCCTGATCATTACTATGGTAAGAGGTGCATCCAGCTGCAGGTGACCCTGATAATTACACTGGCCAGAGGTGCATCCAGCTGCAAGTGAACCTTATAATTACAGCGGCAAGAGTTACATCCAGCTGCAAGTGACCCTGATAATTACTCTGGCAAGAGGTGCATCCAGCTGCATGTGTCCCTGATAATTATTCCGGCAAGAGATGCATCCAGCTGTACGTGTCCATGATAATTACAGTGGCAAGAGGTGCATCCAGCTCCACGTGTCCCTGATAATGACTCCGGCAAGAGGTGCATCCAGCTGCAAGTGTCCCTGATAATTACTCTGGCAAGAGGTGCATCCACTGCAGATGACCCTGATAATTACATCAGCCAGAGGTGCGTCCAGCTGCATGTGTCCCTGATAATTACTCTGGATAAGAGGTGCATCAAACTACAAGTATCGCTGATAATTACACTGGCAAGAGTTGCATCCAGCTGTATGTGTCCATGATAATTACACTGGCAAGAGGTACATCCAGCTCCACGTGTCCCTGATAATTAAAAAGACAAGAGCTGCATCCATCTCCACATGTCCCTGATAATTACTCTGGCAAGAGGTGCATCCAGATGCACGTGTCCCTGATCATTACTATGGTAAGAGGTGCATCCAGCTGCAGGTGACCCTGATAATTACCCTGGCCAGAGGTGCATCCAGCTTCAAGTGAACCTTATAATTACAGCGGCAAGAGTTACATCCAGCTGCAAGTGACCCTGATAATTACTCCGGCAAGAGGTGCATCCAGCTGCATGTGTCCCTGATAATTATTCCGGCAAGAGATACATCCAGCTGTACGTGTCCCTGATAATTACTCGGCAAGAGGTGCATCCAGCTGCATGTGTCCCTGATAATTACTCCGGCAAGAGGAGCATCCAGCTACACGTGTCCCTGATAATTACTCCACCCTGATAATTACACCGGCCAGAGGTGCATCCAGCTACATGTGTCCCTGATAATTACACTGGCAAGATTTGCATCCAGCTGAACGTGTCCCTGATAATTACTCCGGCAAGAAGTGCATCCAGCTGCAAGTGTCCCTGATAATTACTCTGGCAAGAGGTGCATCCAGCTGCAGGTGATCCTGATAATTACACCAGATAGAGGTGCATCCAGCTGCAAGTGACCCTGATAATTACTCCGGCAAGAGGTGCATCCAGCTGCACGTGTCCCTGATAATTACAAAGAGAAGAGGTGCATCCAGCTGCACATGTCCCTGATAATTACTCCGGCAAGAGGTGCATCTAGCTGCAAGTGACCCTGATAATTACACTGGCAAGAGGTGAATCCAGCTGCACGTGTCCCTGATAATTATACCGGCAAGTGGTTCATCCAGCTGCAGGTGACCCTGATAATTACATCAGCCAGAGGTGCATCCAGCTGCATGTGTCCCTGATAATTACTCTGGCAAGAGGTGCATCCAACTTCAAGTATTGCTGATAATTGCATTGGCAAGAGTTGTATCCAGCTGTCTGTGTCCATGATAATTACACTGGCAAGAGGTGCATCCAGCTGCACGTATCCCTGATAAGTACTCTGGCAAAAGGTGTATCCAGCTGCACGTATCCCTGATAATTACTCCGGCAAGAGGAACATTCAGCTACACGTGTCGCAGATAATTACACTGGCAAGAATTACATCCAGCTGCAAGTAACCCTGATAATTACACCGGCCAGAGGTGCATCCAGCTGCATGTGTCCCTGATAATTAATCTGGCAAGATTTGCATCCAGCTGAACGTGTCCCTGATAATTACTCAGGCAAGAGGTGCATCCAGCTGCACGGGTCCCTGATAATTACTCTGGCAAGAGGAGCATCCAGCTGCAAGTGACCCTGATAATTACACCGGCCAGAGGTGCATCCAGCTGCATGTGTCCCTGATAATTACACTGGCAAGAGGTGCATTCAGCTGCAGGTGACCCTGATAATTACATCAGCCAGAGGTGCATCCAGCTGCATGTGTCCCTGATAATTACTCTTGATAAGAGGTGCATCCAACTTCAAGTATCGCTGATAATTACACTTGCAAGAGTTGCATGAAGCTGTATGTGTCCATGATAATTACACTGGCAAGAGGTGCATCCAGCTGCAAGTGACCCTGATAATTACTCCGGCAAGAGGTGCATCCAGCTGCACGTGTCCCTGATAATTACAAAGACAAGAGGTGCATCCAGCTGCACATGTCCCTGATAATTACTCCGGCAAGAAGTGTATCCAGCTCCAAGTGACCCTGATAATTACACTGGCAAGAGGTGAATCCAGCTGCACGTGTCCCTGATAATTATACCGGCAAGAGGTTCATCCAGCTGCAAGTGACCCTGATAATTACACCAGCAAGAGGAGCATCCAGCTGCATGTGTCCCTGATAATTACAGTGGCAAGAGGTGCATCCAGCTGCAGGTGACCCTGATAATTACGTGAGCCAGAGCTGCATCCAGCTGCAAGTGACCCTGATAATTACTCCGGCAAGAGGTGCATCCAGCTGCACGTGTCCCTGATAAATACAAAGACAAGAGGTGTATACAGCTGCACATGTCCCTGATAATTACTCCGGCAAGAGGTGTATCCAGCTGCAAGTGACCCTGATAATTACACTGGCAAGAGGTGAATCCAGCTACACGTGTCCCAGATAATTACTCTGGCAAGAATTACATCCAGCTGCAAGTGACCCAGAAATTACACCGGCCAGAGGTGCATCCAGCTGCATGTGTCCCTGATAATTAATCTGGCAAGATTTTCATCCAGCTGAACGTTTCCCTGATAATTACTCCGGCAAGAGGTGGATCCAGCTGCACGTGCCCCTGATAATTACTCCGGCAAGAGGTGCATCCAGCTGCACGGGTCCCTGATAATTACTCTGGCAAGAGGTTCATCCAGCTGCAAGTGACCCTGATAATTACACCGGCCAGAGGTGCATCCAGCTGCATGTGTCCCTGATAATTACTCTGGCAAGAGGTGCATCCAACTTCAAGTATTGCTGATAATTGCATTGGCAAGAGTTGTATCCAGCTGTATGTGTCCATGATAATTACACTGGCAAGAGGTGCATCCAGCTGCACGTATCCCTGATAAGTACTCTGGCAAAAGGTGTATCCAGCTGCACGTATCCCTGATAATTACTCCGGCAAGAGGAACATTCAGCTACACGTGTCGCAGATAATTACACTGGCAAGAATTACATCCAGCTGCAAGTGACCCTGATAATTACACCGGCCAGAGGTGCATCCAGCTGCATGTGTCCCTGATAATTAATCTGGCAAGATTTGCATCCAGCTGAACGTGTCCCTGATAATTACTCTGGCAAGAGGTGCATCCAGCTGCACGGGTCCCTGATAATTACTCTGGCAAGAGGTGCATCCAGCTGCAAGTGACTCTGATAATTACACCGGCCAGAGGTGCATCCAGCTGCATGTGTCCCTGATAATTACACTGGCAAGAGGTGCATCCAGCTGCAGGTGACCCTGATAATTACATCAGCCAGAGGTGCATCCAGCTGCATGTGTCCCTGATAATTACTCTTGATAAGAGGTGCATCCAACTTCAAGTATCGCTGATAATTACACTGGCAAGAATTGCATGAAGCTGTATGTGTCCATGATAATTACACTGGCAAGAGGTGCATCCAGCTGCAAGTGACCCGGATAATTACTCCGGCAAGAGGTGCATCCAGCTGCACGTGTCCCTGATAATTACAAAGACAAGAGGTGCATCCAGCTGCACATGTCCCTGATAATTACTCCGGCAAGAAGTGTATCCAGCTGCAAGTGACCCTGATAATTACACTGGCAAGAGGTGAATCCAACTGCACGTGTCCCTGATAATTACAGTGGCAAGAGGTGCATCCAGCTGCAAGTGACCCTGATAATTACACCAGCAAGAGGAGCATCCAGCTGCATGTGTCCCTGATAATTACAGTGGCAAGAGGTGCATCCAGCTGCAGGTGAGCCTGATAATTACGTCAGCCAGAGCTGCATCCAGCTGCAAGTGACCCTGATAATTACTCCGGCAAGAGGTGCATCCAGCTGCACGTGTCCCTGATAAATACAAAGACAAGAGGTGTATACAGCTGCACATGTCCCTGATAATTACTCCGGCAAGAGGTGTATCCAGCTGCAAGTGACCCTGATAATTACACTGGCAAGAGGTGAATCCAGCTACACGTGTCCCAGATAATTACTCTGGCAAGAATTACATCCAGCTGCAAGTGACCCAGAAATTACACCGGCCAGAGGTGCATCCAGCTGCATGTGTCCCTGATAATTAATCTGGCAAGATTTTCATCCAGCTGAACGTTTCCCTGATAATTACTCCGGCAAGAGGTGGATCCAGCTGCACGTGTCCCTGATAATTACTCCGGCAAGAGGTGAATCCAGCTGCACGGGTCCCTGATAATTACTCTGGCAAGAGATTCATCCAGCTGCAAGTGACCCTGATAATTACACCGGCCAGAGGTGCATCCAGCTGCATGTGTCCCTGATAATTACTCTGGCAAGAGGTGCATCCAGCTGCAAGTGACCCTGATAATTACACCGGCCAGAGGTGCATCCAGCTGCATGTGTCCCTGATAATTACACTGGCAAGAGGTGCATTCAGCTGCAGGTGACCCTGATAATTACATCAGCCAGAGGTGCATCCAGCTGCAGGTGACCCTGATAATTACACTGGCCAGAGGTGCATCCAGCTGCAAGTGAACCTTATAATTACAGCGGCAAGAGTTACATCCAGCTGCAAGTGACCCTGATAATTACTCTGGCAAGAGGTGCATCCAGCTGCATGTGTCCCTGATAATTATTCCGGCAAGAGATGCATCCAGCTGTACGTGTCCATGATAATTACAGTGGCAAGAGGTGCATCCAGCTCCACGTGTCCCTGATAATGACTCCGGCAAGAGGTGCATCCAGCTGCAAGTGTCCCTGATAATTACTCTGGCAAGAGGTGCATCCACTGCAGATGACCCTGATAATTACATCAGCCAGAGGTGCGTCCAGCTGCATGTGTCCCTGATAATTACTCTGGATAAGAGGTGCATCAAACTACAAGTATCGCTGATAATTACACTGGCAAGAGTTGCATCCAGCTGTATGTGTCCATGATAATTACACTGGCAAGAGGTACATCCAGCTCCACGTGTCCCTGATAATTAAAAAGACAAGAGCTGCATCCATCTCCACATGTCCCTGATAATTACTCTGGCAAGAGGTGCATCCAGATGCACGTGTCCCTGATCATTACTATGGTAAGAGGTGCATCCAGCTGCAGGTGATCCTGATAATTACCCTGGCCAGAGGTGCATCCAGCTTCAAGTGAACCTTATAATTACAGCGGCAAGAGTTACATCCAGCTGCAAGTGACCCTGATAATTACTCCGGCAAGAGGTGCATCCAGCTGCATGTGTCCCTGATAATTATTCCGGCAAGAGATACATCCAGCTGTACGTGTCCCTGATAATTACTCGGCAAGAGGTGCATCCAGCTGCATGTGTCCCTGATAATTACTCCGGCAAGAGGAGCATCCAGCTACACGTGTCCCTGATAATTACTCCACCCTGATAATTACACCGGCCAGAGGTGCATCCAGCTACATGTGTCCCTGATAATTACACTGGCAAGATTTGCATCCAGCTGAACGTGTCCCTGATAATTACTCCGGCAAGAAGTGCATCCAGCTGCAAGTGTCCCTGATAATTACTCTGGCAAGAGGTGCATCCAGCTGCAGGTGATCCTGATAATTACACCAGATAGAGGTGCATCCAGCTGCAAGTGACCCTGATAATTACTCCGGCAAGAGGTGCATCCAGCTGCACGTGTCCCTGATAATTACAAAGAGAAGAGGTGCATCCAGCTGCACATGTCCCTGATAATTACTCCGGCAAGAGGTGCATCTAGCTGCAAGTGACCCTGATAATTACACTGGCAAGAGGTGAATCCAGCTGCACGTGTCCCTGATAATTATACCGGCAAGTGGTTCATCCAGCTGCAGGTGACCCTGATAATTACATCAGCCAGAGGTGCATCCAGCTGCATGTGTCCCTGATAATTACTGTGGCAAGAGGTGCATCCAACTTCAAGTATTGCTGATAATTGCATTGGCAAGAGTTGTATCCAGCTGTATGTGTCCATGATAATTACACTGGCAAGAGGTGCATCCAGCTGCACGTATCCCTGATAAGTACTCTGGCAAAAGGTGTATCCAGCTGCACGTATCCCTGATAATTACTCCGGCAAGAGGAACATTCAGCTACACGTGTCGCAGATAATTACACTGGCAAGAATTACATCCAGCTGCAAGTAACCCTGATAATTACACCGGCCAGAGGTGCATCCAGCTGCATGTGTCCCTGATAATTAATCTGGCAAGATTTGCATCCAGCTGAACGTGTCCCTGATAATTACTCAGGCAAGAGGTGCATCCAGCTGCACGGGTCCCTGATAATTACTCTGGCAAGAGGAGCATCCAGCTGCAAGTGACCCTGATAATTACACCGGCCAGAGGTGCATCCAGCTGCATGTGTCCCTGATAATTACACTGGCAAGAGGTGCATTCAGCTGCAGGTGACCCTGATAATTACATCAGCCAGAGGTGCATCCAGCTGCATGTGTCCCTGATAATTACTCTTGATAAGAGGTGCATCCAACTTCAAGTATCGCTGATAATTACACTTGCAAGAGTTGCATGAAGCTGTATGTGTCCATGATAATTACACTGGCAAGAGGTGCATCCAGCTGCAAGTGACCCTGATAATTACTCCGGCAAGAGGTGCATCCAGCTGCACGTGTCCCTGATAATTACAAAGACAAGAGGTGCATCCAGCTGCACATGTCCCTGATAATTACTCCGGCAAGAAGTGTATCCAGCTCCAAGTGACCCTGATAATTACACTGGCAAGAGGTGAATCCAGCTGCACGTGTCCCTGATAATTATACCGGCAAGAGGTTCATCCAGCTGCAAGTGACCCTGATAATTACACCAGCAAGAGGAGCATCCAGCTGCATGTGTCCCTGATAATTACAGTGGCAAGAGGTGCATCCAGCTGCAGGTGACCCTGATAATTACGTGAGCCAGAGCTGCATCCAGCTGCAAGTGACCCTGATAATTACTCCGGCAAGAGGTGCATCCAGCTGCACGTGTCCCTGATAAATACAAAGACAAGAGGTGTATACAGCTGCACATGTCCCTGATAATTACTCCGGCAAGAGGTGTATCCAGCTGCAAGTGACCCTGATAATTACACTGGCAAGAGGTGAATCCAGCTACACGTGTCCCAGATAATTACTCTGGCAAGAATTACATCCAGCTGCAAGTGACCCAGAAATTACACCGGCCAGAGGTGCATCCAGCTGCATGTGTCCCTGATAATTAATCTGGCAAGATTTTCATCCAGCTGAACGTTTCCCTGATAATTACTCCGGCAAGAGGTGGATCCAGCTGCACGTGCCCCTGATAATTACTCCGGCAAGAGGTGCATCCAGCTGCACGGGTCCCTGATAATTACTCTGGCAAGAGGTTCATCCAGCTGCAAGTGACCCTGATAATTACACCGGCCAGAGGTGCATCCAGCTGCATGTGTCCCTGATAATTACTCTGGCAAGAGGTGCATCCAACTTCAAGTATTGCTGATAATTGCATTGGCAAGAGTTGTATCCAGCTGTATGTGTCCATGATAATTACACTGGCAAGAGGTGCATCCAGCTGCACGTATCCCTGATAAGTACTCTGGCAAAAGGTGTATCCAGCTGCACGTATCCCTGATAATTACTCCGGCAAGAGGAACATTCAGCTACACGTGTCGCAGATAATTACACTGGCAAGAATTACATCCAGCTGCAAGTGACCCTGATAATTACACCGGCCAGAGGTGCATCCAGCTGCATGTGTCCCTGATAATTAATCTGGCAAGATTTGCATCCAGCTGAACGTGTCCCTGATAATTACTCTGGCAAGAGGTGCATCCAGCTGCACGGGTCCCTGATAATTACTCTGGCAAGAGGTGCATCCAGCTGCAAGTGACTCTGATAATTACACCGGCCAGAGGTGCATCCAGCTGCATGTGTCCCTGATAATTACACTGGCAAGAGGTGCATCCAGCTGCAGGTGACCCTGATAATTACATCAGCCAAAGGTGCATCCAGCTGCATGTGTCCCTGATAATTACTCTTGATAAGAGGTGCATCCAACTTCAAGTATCGCTGATAATTACACTGGCAAGAATTGCATGAAGCTGTATGTGTCCATGATAATTACACTGGCAAGAGGTGCATCCAGCTGCAAGTGACCCGGATAATTACTCCGGCAAGAGGTGCATCCAGCTGCACGTGTCCCTGATAATTACAAAGACAAGAGGTGCATCCAGCTGCACATGTCCCTGATAATTACTCCGGCAAGAAGTGTATCCAGCTGCAAGTGACCCTGATAATTACACTGGCAAGAGGTGAATCCAACTGCACGTGTCCCTGATAATTACAGTGGCAAGAGGTGCATCCAGCTGCAAGTGACCCTGATAATTACACCAGCAAGAGGAGCATCCAGCTGCATGTGTCCCTGATAATTACAGTGGCAAGAGGTGCATCCAGCTGCAGGTGAGCCTGATAATTACGTCAGCCAGAGCTGCATCCAGCTGCAAGTGACCCTGATAATTACTCCGGCAAGAGGTGCATCCAGCTGCACGTGTCCCTGATAAATACAAAGACAAGAGGTGTATACAGCTGCACATGTCCCTGATAATTACTCCGGCAAGAGGTGTATCCAGCTGCAAGTGACCCTGATAATTACACTGGCAAGAGGTGAATCCAGCTACACGTGTCCCAGATAATTACTCTGGCAAGAATTACATCCAGCTGCAAGTGACCCAGAAATTACACCGGCCAGAGGTGCATCCAGCTGCATGTGTCCCTGATAATTAATCTGGCAAGATTTTCATCCAGCTGAACGTTTCCCTGATAATTACTCCGGCAAGAGGTGGATCCAGCTGCACGTGTCCCTGATAATTACTCCGGCAAGAGGTGAATCCAGCTGCACGGGTCCCTGATAATTACTCTGGCAAGAGATTCATCCAGCTGCAAGTGACCCTGATAATTACACCGGCCAGAGGTGCATCCAGCTGCATGTGTCCCTGATAATTACTCTGGCAAGAGGTGCATCCAGCTGCAAGTGACCCTGATAATTACACCGGCCAGAGGTGCATCCAGCTGCATGTGTCCCTGATAATTACACTGGCAAGAGGTGCATTCAGCTGCAGGTGACCCTGATAATTACATCAGCCAGAGGTGCATCCAGCTGCATGTGTCCCTGATAATTACTCTTGATAAGAGGTGCATCCAACTTCAAGTATCGCTGATAATTACACTTGCAAGAGTTGCATGAAGCTGTATGTGTCCATGATAATTACACTGGCAAGAGGTGCATCCAGCTGCAAGTGACCCTGATAATTACTCCGGCAAGAGGTGCATCCAGCTGCACGTGTCCCTGATAATTACAAAGACAAGAGGTGCATCCAGCTGCACATGTCCCTGATAATTACTCCGGCAAGAAGTGTATCCAGCTCCAAGTGACCCTGATAATTACACTGGCAAGAGGTGAATCCAGCTGCACGTGTCCCTGATAATTATACCGGCAAGAGGTTCATCCAGCTGCAAGTGACCCTGATAATTACACCAGCAAGAGGAGCATCCAGCTGCATGTGTCCCTGATAATTACAGTGGCAAGAGGTGCATCCAGCTGCAGGTGACCCTGATAATTACGTCAGCCAGAGCTGCATCCAGCTGCAAGTGACCCTGATAATTACTCCGGCAAGAGGTGCATCCAGCTGCACGTGTCCCTGATAAATACAAAGACAAGAGGTGTATACAGCTGCACATGTCCCTGATAATTACTCCGGCAAGAGGTGTATCCAGCTGCAAGTGACCCTGATAATTACACTGGCAAGAGGTGAATCCAGCTACACGTGTCCCAGATAATTACTCTGGCAAGAATTACATCCAGCTGCAAGTGACCCAGAAATTACACCGGCCAGAGGTGCATCCAGCTGCATGTGTCCCTGATAATTAATCTGGCAAGATTTTCATCCAGCTGAACGTTTCCCTGATAATTACTCCGGCAAGAGGTGGATCCAGCTGCACGTGCCCCTGATAATTACTCCGGCAAGAGGTGCATCCAGCTGCACGGGTCCCTGATAATTACTCTGGCAAGAGGTTCATCCAGCTGCAAGTGACCCTGATAATTACACCGGCCAGAGGTGCATCCAGCTGCATGTGTCCCTGATAATTACTCTGGCAAGAGGTGCATCCAACTTCAAGTATTGCTGATAATTGCATTGGCAAGAGTTGTATCCAGCTGTATGTGTCCATGATAATTACACTGGCAAGAGGTGCATCCAGCTGCACGTATCCCTGATAAGTACTCTGGCAAAAGGTGTATCCAGCTGCACGTATCGCTGATAATTACTCCGGCAAGAGGAACAGTCAGCTACACGTGTCGCAGATAATTACACTGGCAAGAATTACATCCAGCTGCAAGTGACCCTGATAATTACACCGGCCAGAGGTGCATCCAGCTGCATGTGTCCCTGATAATTAATCTGGCAAGATTTGCATCCAGCTGAACGTGTCCCTGATAATTACTCTGGCAAGAGGTGCATCCAGCTGCACGGGTCCCTGATAATTACTCTGGCAAGAGGTGCATCCAGCTGCAAGTGACCCTGATAATTACACCGGCCAGAGGTGCATCCAGCTGCATGTGTCCCTGATAATTACACTGGCAAGAGGTGCATCCAGCTGCAGGTGACCCTGATAATTACATCAGCCAGAGGTGCATCCAGCTGCATGTGTCCCTGATAATTACTCTTGATAAGAGGTGCATCCAACTTCAAGTATCGCTGATAATTACACTGGCAAGAATTGCATGAAGCTGTATGTGTCCATGATAATTACACTGGCAAGAGGTGCATCCAGCTGCAAGTGACCCTGATAATTACTCCGGCAAGAGGTGCATCCAGCTGCACGTGTCCCTGATAATTACAAAGACAAGAGGTGCATCCAGCTGCACATGTCCCTGATAATTACTCCGGCAAGAAGTGTATCCAGCTGCAAGTGACCCTGATAATTACACTGGCAAGAGGTGAATCCAGCTGCACGTGTCCCTGATAATTACAGTGGCAAGAGGTGCATCCAGCTGCAAGTGACCCTGATAATTACACCAGCAAGAGGAGCATCCAGCTGCATGTGTCCCTGATAATTACAGTGGCAAGAGGTGCATCCAGCTGCAAGTGACCCTGATAATTACGTCAGCCAGAGCTGCATCCAGCTGCAAGTGACCCTGATAATTACTCCGGCAAGAGCTGCATCCAGCTGCACGTGTCCCTGATAAATACAAAGACAAGAGGTGTATACAGCTGCACATGTCCCTGATAATTACTCCGGCAAGAGGTGTATCCAGCTGCAAGTGACCCTGATAATTACACTGGCAAGAGGTGAATCCAGCTACACGTGTCCCAGATAATTACTCTGGCAAGAATTACATCCAGCTGCAAGTGACCCAGAAATTACACCGGCCAGAGGTGCATCCAGCTGCATGTGTCCCTGATAATTAATCTGGCAAGATTTTCATCCAGCTGAACGTTTCCCTGATAATTACTCCGGCAAGAGGTGGATCCAGCTGCACGTGTCCCTGATAATTACTCCGGCAAGAGGTGAATCCAGCTGCACGGGTCCCTGATAATTACTCTGGCAAGAGATTCATCCAGCTGCAAGTGACCCTGATAATTACACCGGCCAGAGGTGCATCCAGCTGCATGTGTCCCTGATAATTAATCTGGCAATATTTGCATCCAGCTGAACGTGTCCCTGATAATTACTCCGGAAAGAGGTGCATCCATCTGCACGTGTCCCTGATAATTACTCTAGCAAGAGGTGCATCCAGCTGCACGTGTCCCTGATCATTACTATGGTAAGAAGTGCATCCAGCTGCAGGTGACCCTGATAATTACACTGGCCAGAGGTGCATCCAGCTGCAAGTGAACCTTATAATTGCAGCGGCAAGAGTTACATCCAGCTGCAAGTGACCCTGAGAATTACTCCGGCAAGAGGTGCATCCAGCTACATGTGTCCCTGATAATTATTCCGGCAAGAGATGCATCCAGCTACACGTGTCCCTGATAATTACAGTGGCAAGAGGTGCATCCAGCTGCACATGTCCCTGATAATTACTCCGGCAAGAGGTGCATCCAGCTACACGTGTCCCTGATAATTACTCCGCCCTGATAATTACACCGGCCAGAGGTGCATCCAGCTGCATGTGTCCCTGATAATTACACTGGCAAGATTTGCATCCAGCTGCAGGTGACCCAGATAATTACATCAGCCAGAGGTGCATCCAGCTGCATGTGTCCCTGATAATTACTCTGGCAAGAGATGCATCCAACTTCAAGTATCGCTGATAATTACACTGGCAAGAGTTGTATCCAGCTGTATGTGTCCATGATAATTACACTGGCAAGAGGTGCATCCAGCTGCACGTATCCCTGATAAGTACTCTGGCAAGAGGTGCATCGAGCTGCACGGTTCCCTGATAATTACTCCGGCAAGAGGTGCATCCAGCTGCAAGTGACCCTGATAATTACACTGGCAAGAGGTGAATCCACCTACACTTGTCCCTGATAATTACTCCACCCTGATAATTACACCGGCCAGAGGTGCATCCAGCTGCATGTGTCCCTGATAATTACTCCGGCAAGAGGTGCATCTAGCTGCATGTGTCCCTGATAATTACACTGGCAAGAGGTGCATCCAGCTGCAAGTCAACAATATAATTACACCGGCCAGAGTTGCATCCAGCTGCACGTGTCCCTGATAATTACTCCGGCAAGAGGTGCATCTAGCTGCATGTGTCCCTGATAATTACACTGGCAAGAGGTGCATCCAGCTGCAGGTGACCCTGATAATTACATCAGCCAGAGGTGCATCCAGTTGCATGTGTCCCTGATAATTACTCTGGATAAGAGGTGCATCCAACTTCAAGTATCGCTGATAATTACACTGGCAAGAGTTGAATGAAGCTGTATGTGTCCATGATAATTACACTGGCAAGAGGTGCATCCAGCTCCACGTGTCCCTGATAATTAAAAAGACAAGAGGTGCATCAATCTGCACGTGTTCCTGATAATTACTCTGGCAAGAGGTGCATCCAGCTGCACGTGTCCCTGATCATTACTATGGTAAGAGGTGCATCCAGCTGCAGGTGACCCTGATAATTACACTGGCCAGAGGTGCATCCAGCTGCAAGTGAACCTTATAATTACAGCGGCAAGAGTTACATCCAGCTGCAAGTGACCCTGATAATTACTCCGGCAAGAGGTGCATCCAGCTGCATGTGTCCCTGATAATTATTCCGGCAAGAGATGCATCCAGCTGTACGTGTCCCTGATAATTACAGTGGCAAGAGGTGCATCCAGCTCCACGTGTCCCTGATAATGACTCCGGAAAGAGGTGCATCCAGCTGCAAGTGTCCCTGATAATTACTCTGGCAAGAGGTGCATCCACTGCAGGTGACCCTGATAATTACATCAGCCAGAGGTGCGTCCAGCTGCATGTGTCCCTGATAATTACTCTGGATAAGAGGTGCATCCAACTACAAGTATCGCTCATAATTACACTGGCAAGAGTTGCATCCATCAGTATGTGTCCATGATAATTACACTGGCAAGAGGTACATCCAGCTCCACGTGTCCCTGATAATTAAAAACACAAGAGCTGCATCCATCTCCACGTGTCCCTGATAATTACTCTGGCAAGAGGTGCATCCAGCTGCACTTGTCCCTGATCATTACTATGGTGCATCCAGCTGCAGGTGACCCTGATAATTACCCTGGCAAGAGGTGCATCCAGCTTCAAGTGAACCTTATAATTACAGCGGCAAGAGTTACATCCAGCTGCAAGTGACCCTGATAATTACTCCGGCAAGAGTTGCATCCAGCTGCATGTGTCCCTGATAATTATTCCGCCAAGAGATGCATCCAGCTGTACGTGTCCCTCATAATTACTCGGGCAAGAGGTGCATCCAGCTGCATGCGTCCCTGATAATTACTCCGGCAAGAGGTGCATCCAGCTGCACGTGTCCCTGATAATTACAAAGACAAGTGGTGCATCCAGCTGCACAGGACCCTGATAATTACTCCGGCAAGAGGTTTATCCAGCTGCAAGTGACCCTGATAATTACACTGGCAAGAGGTGAATCCAGCTGCACGTGTCCCTGATAATTATACCGGCAAGAGGTTCATCCAGCTGCAAGTGACCCTGATAATTACACCAGAAAGAGGTGCATCCAGCTGCATGTGTCCCAGATAATTACTCTGGCAAGAATTACATCCAGCTGCAAGTGACCCTGATAATTACACCGGCCAGAGGTGCATCCAGCTGCATGTGTCCCTGATAATTAATCTGGCAAGATTTGCATC
The DNA here is from genome assembly GCF_036971445.1 of Narcine bancroftii. NCBI lineage: Eukaryota > Metazoa > Chordata > Chondrichthyes > Torpediniformes > Narcinidae > Narcine > Narcine bancroftii. The sequence goes on from NC_091481.1 coordinate 40,382,530, forward strand.
CAGCTGAACGTGTCCCTGATAATTACTCCGGCAAGAGGTGGATCCAGCTGCACGTGTCCCTGATAAATACACTGGCAAGAGGTGAATCCAGCTACACGTGTCCAAGATAATTACTCTGGCAAGAATTACATCCAGCTGCAAGTGACCCAGAAATTACACCGGCCAGAGGTGCATCCAGCTGCATGTGTCCCTGATAATTAATCTGGCAAGATTTTCATCCAGCTGAACGTTTCCCTGATAATTACTCCGGCAAGAGGTGGATCCAGCTGCACGTGTCCCTGATAATTACTCCGGCAAGAGGTGCATCCAGCTGCACGGGTCCCTGATAATTACTCTGGCAAGAGGTTCATCCAGCTGCAAGTGACCCTGATAATTACACCGGCCAGAGGTGCATCCAGCTGCATGTGTCCCTGATAATTACTCTGGCAAGAGTTGCATCCAACTTCAAGTATTGCTGATAATTGCATTGGCAAGAGTTGTATCCAGCTGTATGTGTCCATGATAATTACACTGGCAAGAGGTGCACCCAGCTGCACGTATCCCTGATAAGTACTCTGGCAAAAGGTGTATCCAGCTGCACGTATCCCTGATAATTACTCCGGCAAGAGGAACATTCAGCTACACGTGTCGCAGATAATTACACTGGCAAGAATTACATCCAGCTGCAAGTGACCCTGATAATTACACCGGGCAGAGGTGCATCCAGCTGCATGTGTCCCTGATAATTAATCTGGCAAGATTTGCATCCAGCTGAACGTGTCCCTGATAATTACTCTGGCAAGAGGTGCATCCAGCTGCACGGGTCCCTGATAATTACTCTGGCAAGAGGTGCATCCAGCTGCAAGTGACCCTGATAATTACACCGGCCAGAGGTGCATCCAGCTGCATGTGTCCCTGATAATTACACTGGCAAGAGGTGCATCCAGCTGCAGGTGACCCTGATAATTACATCAGCCAGAGGTGCATCCAGCTGCATGTGTCCCTGATAATTACTCTTGATAAGAGGTGCATCCAACTTCAAGTATCGCTCATAATTACACTGGCAAGAGTTGCATGAAGCTGTATGTGTCCATGATAATTACACTGGCAAGAGGTGCATCCAGCTGCAAGTGACCCTGATAATTACTCCGGCAAGAGGTGCATCCAGCTGCACGTGTCCCTGATAATTACAAAGACAAGAGGTGCATCCAGCTGCACATGTCCCTGATAATTACTCCGGCAAGAAGTGTATCCAGCTGCAAGTGACCCTGATAATTACACTGGCAAGAGGTGAATCCAGCTGCACGTGTCCCTGATAATTATACCGGCAAGAGGTTCATCCAGCTGCAAGTGACCCTGATAATTACACCAGCAAGAGGAGCATCCAGCTGCATGTGTCCCTGATAATTACAGTGGCAAGAGGTGCATCCAGCTGCAGGTGACCCTGATAATTACGTCAGCCAGAGCTGCATCCAGCTGCAAGTGACCCTGATAATTACTCCGGCAAGAGGTGCATACAGCTGCACGTGTCCCTGATAAATACAAAGACAAGAGGTGTATACAGCTGCACATGTCCCTGATAATTACTCCGGCAAGAGGTGTATCCAGCTGCAAGTGACCCTGATAATTACACTGGCAAGAGGTGAATCCAGCTACACGTGTCCCAGATAATTACTCTGGCAAAAATTACATCCAGCTGCAAGTGACCCAGAAATTACACCGGCCAGAGGTGCATCCAGCTGCATGTGTCCCTGATAATTAATCTGGCAAGATTTTCATCCAGCTGAACGTTTCCCTGATAATTACTCTGGCAAGAGGTGTATCCAGCTGCACGTGTCCCTGATAATTACTCCGGCAAGAGGAACATCCAGCTACACGTGTCCCAGATAATTACTCTGGCAAGAATTACATCCAGCTGCAAGTGACCCTGATAATTACACCGGCCAGAGGTGCATCCAGCTGCATGTGTCCCTGATAATTAATCTGGCAAGATTTGCATCCAGCTGAACGTGTCCCTGATAATTACTCCGGCAAGAGGTGGATCCAGCTGCACGTGTCCCTGATAAATACACTGGCAAGAGGTGAATCCAGCTACACGTGTCCAAGATAATTACTCTGGCAAGAATTACATCCAGCTGCAAGTGACCCAGAAATTACACCGGCCAGAGGTGCATCCAGCTGCATGTGTCCCTGATAATTAATCTGGCAAGATTTTCATCCAGCTGAACGTTTCCCTGATAATTACTCCGGCAAGAGGTGGATCCAGCTGCACGTGTCCCTGATAATTACTCCGGCAAGAGGTGCATCCAGCTGCACGGGTCCCTGATAATTACTCTGGCAAGAGGTTCATCCAGCTGCAAGTGACCCTGATAATTACACCGGCCAGAGGTGCATCCAGCTGCATGTGTCCCTGATAATTACTCCGGCAAGAGGTGAATCCAGCTGCACGGGTCCCTGATAATTACTCTGGCAAGAGATTCATCCAGCTGCAAGTGACCCTGATAATTACACCGGCCAGAGGTGCATCCAGCTGCATGTGTCCCTGATAATTAATCTGGCAATATTTGCATCCAGCTGAACGTGTCCCTGATAATTACTCCGGAAAGAGGTGCATCCATCTGCACGTGTCCCTGATAATTACTCTAGCAAGAGGTGCATCCAGCTGCACGTGTCCCTGATCATTACTATGGTAAGAAGTGCATCCAGCTGCAGGTGACCCTGATAATTACACTGGCCAGAGGTGCATCCAGCTGCAAGTGAACCTTATAATTGCAGCGGCAAGAGTTACATCCAGCTGCAAGTGACCCTGAGAATTACTCCGGCAAGAGGTGCATCCAGCTACATGTGTCCCTGATAATTATTCCGGCAAGAGATGCATCCAGCTACACGTGTCCCTGATAATTACAGTGGCAAGAGGTGCATCCAGCTGCACATGTCCCTGATAATTACTCCGGCAAGAGGTGCATCCAGCTACACGTGTCCCTGATAATTACTCCGCCCTGATAATTACACCGGCCAGAGGTGCATCCAGCTGCATGTGTCCCTGATAATTACACTGGCAAGATTTGCATCCAGCTGCAGGTGACCCAGATAATTACATCAGCCAGAGGTGCATCCAGCTGCATGTGTCCCTGATAATTACTCTGGCAAGAGATGCATCCAACTTCAAGTATCGCTGATAATTACACTGGCAAGAGTTGTATCCAGCTGTATGTGTCCATGATAATTACACTGGCAAGAGGTGCATCCAGCTGCACGTATCCCTGATAAGTACTCTGGCAAGAGGTGCATCGAGCTGCACGGTTCCCTGATAATTACTCCGGCAAGAGGTGCATCCAGCTGCAAGTGACCCTGATAATTACACTGGCAAGAGGTGAATCCACCTACACTTGTCCCTGATAATTACTCCACCCTGATAATTACACCGGCCAGAGGTGCATCCAGCTGCATGTGTCCCTGATAATTACTCCGGCAAGAGGTGCATCTAGCTGCATGTGTCCCTGATAATTACACTGGCAAGAGGTGCATCCAGCTGCAAGTCAACAATATAATTACACCGGCCAGAGTTGCATCCAGCTGCACGTGTCCCTGATAATTACTCCGGCAAGAGGTGCATCTAGCTGCATGTGTCCCTGATAATTACACTGGCAAGAGGTGCATCCAGCTGCAGGTGACCCTGATAATTACATCAGCCAGAGGTGCATCCAGTTGCATGTGTCCCTGATAATTACTCTGGATAAGAGGTGCATCCAACTTCAAGTATCGCTGATAATTACACTGGCAAGAGTTGAATGAAGCTGTATGTGTCCATGATAATTACACTGGCAAGAGGTGCATCCAGCTCCACGTGTCCCTGATAATTAAAAAGACAAGAGGTGCATCAATCTGCACGTGTTCCTGATAATTACTCTGGCAAGAGGTGCATCCAGCTGCACGTGTCCCTGATCATTACTATGGTAAGAGGTGCATCCAGCTGCAGGTGACCCTGATAATTACACTGGCCAGAGGTGCATCCAGCTGCAAGTGAACCTTATAATTACAGCGGCAAGAGTTACATCCAGCTGCAAGTGACCCTGATAATTACTCCGGCAAGAGGTGCATCCAGCTGCATGTGTCCCTGATAATTATTCCGGCAAGAGATGCATCCAGCTGTACGTGTCCCTGATAATTACAGTGGCAAGAGGTGCATCCAGCTCCACGTGTCCCTGATAATGACTCTGGAAAGAGGTGCATCCAGCTGCAAGTGTCCCTGATAATTACTCTGGCAAGAGGTGCATCCACTGCAGGTGACCCTGATAATTACATCAGCCAGAGGTGCGTCCAGCTGCATGTGTCCCTGATAATTACTCTGGATAAGAGGTGCATCCAACTACAAGTATCGCTGATAATTACACTGGCAAGAGTTGCATCCATCAGTATGTGTCCATGATAATTACACTGGCAAGAGGTACATCCAGCTCCACGTGTCCCTGATAATTAAAAACACAAGAGCTGCATCCATCTCCACGTGTCCCTGATAATTACTCTGGCAAGAGGTGCATCCAGCTGCACTTGTCCCTGATCATTACTATGGTGCATCCAGCTGCAGGTGACCCTGATAATTACCCTGGCAAGAGGTGCATCCAGCTTCAAGTGAACCTTATAATTACAGCGGCAAGAGTTACATCCAGCTGCAAGTGACCCTGATAATTACTCCGGCAAGAGTTGCATCCAGCTGCATGTGTCCCTGATAATTATTCCGCCAAGAGATGCATCCAGCTGTACGTGTCCCTCATAATTACTCGGGCAAGAGGTGCATCCAGCTGCATGCGTCCCTGATAATTACTCCGGCAAGAGGTGCATCCAGCTGCACGTGTCCCTGATAATTACAAAGACAAGTGGTGCATCCAGCTGCACAGGACCCTGATAATTACTCCGGCAAGAGGTTTATCCAGCTGCAAGTGACCCTGATAATTACACTGGCAAGAGGTGAATCCAGCTGCACGTGTCCCTGATAATTATACCGGCAAGAGGTTCATCCAGCTGCAAGTGACCCTGATAATTACACCAGAAAGAGGTGCATCCAGCTGCATGTGTCCCAGATAATTACTCTGGCAAGAATTACATCCAGCTGCAAGTGACCCTGATAATTACACCGGCCAGAGGTGCATCCAGCTGCATGTGTCCCTGATAATTAATCTGGCAAGATTTGCATCCAGCTGAACGTGTCCCTGATAATTACTCCGGCAAGAGGTGGATCCAGCTGCACGTGTCCCTGATAAATACACTGGCAAGAGGTGAATCCAGCTACACGTGTCCAAGATAATTACTCTGGCAAGAATTACATCCAGCTGCAAGTGACCCAGAAATTACACCGGCCAGAGGTGCATCCAGCTGCATGTGTCCCTGATAATTAATCTGGCAAGATTTTCATCCAGCTGAACGTTTCCCTGATAATTACTCCGGCAAGAGGTGGATCCAGCTGCACGTGTCCCTGATAATTACTCCGGCAAGAGGTGCATCCAGCTGCACGGGTCCCTGATAATTACTCTGGCAAGAGGTTCATCCAGCTGCAAGTGACCCTGATAATTACACCGGCCAGAGGTGCATCCAGCTGCATGTGTCCCTGATAATTACTCTGGCAAGAGTTGCATCCAACTTCAAGTATTGCTGATAATTGCATTGGCAAGAGTTGTATCCAGCTGTATGTGTCCATGATAATTACACTGGCAAGAGGTGCACCCAGCTGCACGTATCCCTGATAAGTACTCTGGCAAAAGGTGTATCCAGCTGCACGTATCCCTGATAATTACTCCGGCAAGAGGAACATTCAGCTACACGTGTCGCAGATAATTACACTGGCAAGAATTACATCCAGCTGCAAGTGACCCTGATAATTACACCGGCCAGAGGTGCATCCAGCTGCATGTGTCCCTGATAATTAATCTGGCAAGATTTGCATCCAGCTGAACGTGTCCCTGATAATTACTCTGGCAAGAGGTGCATCCAGCTGCACGGGTCCCTGATAATTACTCTGGCAAGAGGTGCATCCAGCTGCAAGTGACCCTGATAATTACACCGGCCAGAGGTGCATCCAGCTGCATGTGTCCCTGATAATTACACTGGCAAGAGGTGCATCCAGCTGCAGGTGACCCTGATAATTACATCAGCCAGAGGTGCATCCAGCTGCATGTGTCCCTGATAATTACTCTTGATAAGAGGTGCATCCAACTTCAAGTATCGCTGATAATTACACTGGCAAGAGTTGCATGAAGCTGTATGTGTCCATGATAATTACACTGGCAAGAGGTGCATCCAGCTGCAAGTGACCCTGATAATTACTCCGGCAAGAGGTGCATCCAGCTGCACGTGTCCCTGATAATTACAAAGACAAGAGGTGCATCCAGCTGCACATGTCCCTGATAATTACTCCGGCAAGAAGTGTATCCAGCTGCAAGTGACCCTGATAATTACACTGGCAAGAGGTGAATCCAGCTGCACGTGTCCCTGATAATTATACCGGCAAGAGGTTCATCCAGCTGCAAGTGACCCTGATAATTACACCAGCAAGAGGAGCATCCAGCTGCATGTGTCCCTGATAATTACAGTGGCAAGAGGTGCATCCAGCTGCAGGTGACCCTGATAATTACGTCAGCCAGAGCTGCATCCAGCTGCAAGTGACCCTGATAATTACTCCGGCAAGAGGTGCATACAGCTGCACGTGTCCCTGATAAATACAAAGACAAGAGGTGTATACAGCTGCACATGTCCCTGATAATTACTCCGGCAAGAGGTGTATCCAGCTGCAAGTGACCCTGATAATTACACTGGCAAGAGGTGAATCCAGCTACACGTGTCCCAGATAATTACTCTGGCAAAAATTACATCCAGCTGCAAGTGACCCAGAAATTACACCGGCCAGAGGTGCATCCAGCTGCATGTGTCCCTGATAATTAATCTGGCAAGATTTTCATCCAGCTGAACGTTTCCCTGATAATTACTCTGGCAAGAGGTGTATCCAGCTGCACGTGTCCCTGATAATTACTCCGGCAAGAGGAACATCCAGCTACACGTGTCCCAGATAATTACTCTGGCAAGAATTACATCCAGCTGCAAGTGACCCTGATAATTACACCGGCCAGAGGTGCATCCAGCTGCATGTGTCCCTGATAATTAATCTGGCAAGATTTGCATCCAGCTGAACGTGTCCCTGATAATTACTCCGGCAAGAGGTGGATCCAGCTGCACGTGTCCCTGATAAATACACTGGCAAGAGGTGAATCCAGCTACACGTGTCCAAGATAATTACTCTGGCAAGAATTACATCCAGCTGCAAGTGACCCAGAAATTACACCGGCCAGAGGTGCATCCAGCTGCATGTGTCCCTGATAATTAATCTGGCAAGATTTTCATCCAGCTGAACGTTTCCCTGATAATTACTCCGGCAAGAGGTGGATCCAGCTGCACGTGTCCCTGATAATTACTCCGGCAAGAGGTGCATCCAGCTGCACGGGTCCCTGATAATTACTCTGGCAAGAGGTTCATCCAGCTGCAAGTGACCCTGATAATTACACCGGCCAGAGGTGCATCCAGCTGCATGTGTCCCTGATAATTACTCTGGCAAGAGTTGCATCCAACTTCAAGTATTGCTGATAATTGCATTGGCAAGAGTTGTATCCAGCTGTATGTGTCCATGATAATTACACTGGCAAGAGGTGCATCCAGCTGCACGTATCCCTGATAAGTACTCTGGCAAAAGGTGTATCCAGCTGAACGTATCCCTGATAATTACTCCGGCAAGAGGAACATTCAGCTACACGTGTCGCAGATAATTACACTGGCAAGAATTACATCCAGCTGCAAGTGACCCTGATAATTACACCGGCCAGAGGTGCATCCAGCTGCATGTGTCCCTGATAATTAATCTGGCAAGATTTGCATCCAGCTGAACGTGTCCCTGATAATTACTCTGGCAAGAGGTGCATCCAGCTGCACGGGTCCCTGATAATTACTCTGGCAAGAGGTGCATCCAGCTGCAAGTGACCCTGATAATTACACCGGCCAGAGGTGCATCCAGCTGCATGTGTCCCTGATAATTACACTGGCAAGAGGTGCATCCAGCTGCAGGTGACCCTGATAATTACATCAGCCAGAGGTGCATCCAGCTGCATGTGTCCCTGATAATTACTCTTGATAAGAGGTGCATCCAACTTCAAGTATCGCTGATAATTACACTGGCAAGAGTTGCATGAAGCTGTATGTGTCCATGATAATTACACTGGCAAGAGGTGCATCCAGCTGCAAGTGACCCTGATAATTACTCCGGCAAGAGGTGCATCCAGCTGCACGTGTCCCTGATAATTACAAAGACAAGAGGTGAATCCAGCTGCACATGTCCCTGATAATTACTCCGGCAAGAAGTGTATCCAGCTGCAAGTGACCCTGATAATTACACTGGCAAGAGGTGAATCCAGCTGCACGTGTCCCTGATAATTATACCGGCAAGAGGTTCATCCAGCTGCAAGTGACCCTGATAATTACACCAGCAAGAGGAGCATCCAGCTGCATGTGTCCCTGATAATTACAGTGGCAAGAGGTGCATCCAGCTGCAGGTGACCCTGATAATTACGTCAGCCAGAGCTGCATCCAGCTGCAAGTGACCCTGATAATTACTCCGGCAAGAGGTGCATACAGCTACACGTGTCCCTGATAAATACAAAGACAAGAGGTGTATACAGCTGCACATGTCCCTGATAATTACTCCGGCAAGAGGTGTATCCAGCTGCAAGTGACCCTGATAATTACACTGGCAAGAGGTGAATCCAGCTACACGTGTCCCAGATAATTACTCTGGCAAAAATTACATCCAGCTGCAAGTGACCCAGAAATTACACCGGCCAGAGGTGCATCCAGCTGCATGTGTCCCTGATAATTAATCTGGCAAGATTTTCATCCAGCTGAACGTTTCCCTGATAATTACTCCGGCAAGAGGTGGATCCAGCTGCACGTGTCCCTGATAATTACTCCGGCAAGAGGTGCATCCAGCTGCATGTGTCCCTGATAATTAATCTGGCAAGATTTGCATCCAGCTGAACGTGTCCCTGATAATTACTCTGGCAAGAGGTGCATCCAGCTGCACGGGTCCCTGATAATTACTCTGGCAAGAGGTGCATCCAGCTGCAAGTGACCCTGATAATTACACCGGCCAGAGGTGCATCCAGCTGCATGTGTCCCTGATAATTACACTGGCAAGAGGTGCATCCAGCTGCAGGTGACCCTGATAATTACATCAGCCAGAGGTGCATCCAGCTGCATGTGTCCCTGATAATTACTCTTGATAAGAGGTGCATCCAACTTCAAGTATCGCTCATAATTACACTGGCAAGAGTTGCATGAAGCTGTATGTGTCCATGATAATTACACTGGCAAGAGGTGCATCCAGCTGCAAGTGACCCTGATAATTACTCCGGCAAGAGGTGCATCCAGCTGCACGTGTCCCTGATAATTACAAAGACAAGAGGTGCATCCAGCTGCACATGTCCCTGATAATTACTCCGGCAAGAAGTGTATCCAGCTGCAAGTGACCCTGATAATTACACTGGCAAGAGGTGAATCCAGCTGCACGTGTCCCTGATAATTATACCGGCAAGAGGTTCATCCAGCTGCAAGTGACCCTGATAATTACACCAGCAAGAGGAGCATCCAGCTGCATGTGTCCCTGATAATTACAGTGGCAAGAGGTGCATCCAGCTGCAGGTGACCCTGATAATTACGTCAGCCAGAGCTGCATCCAGCTGCAAGTGACCCTGATAATTACTCCGGCAAGAGGTGCATACAGCTGCACGTGTCCCTGATAAATACAAAGACAAGAGGTGTATACAGCTGCACATGTCCCTGATAATTACTCCGGCAAGAGGTGTATCCAGCTGCAAGTGACCCTGATAATTACACTGGCAAGAGGTGAATCCAGCTACACGTGTCCCAGATAATTACTCTGGCAAAAATTACATCCAGCTGCAAGTGACCCAGAAATTACACCGGCCAGAGGTGCATCCAGCTGCATGTGTCCCTGATAATTAATCTGGCAAGATTTTCATCCAGCTGAACGTTTCCCTGATAATTACTCTGGCAAGAGGTGTATCCAGCTGCACGTGTCCCTGATAATTACTCCGGCAAGAGGAACATCCAGCTACACGTGTCCCAGATAATTACTCTGGCAAGAATTACATCCAGCTGCAAGTGACCCTGATAATTACACCGGCCAGAGGTGCATCCAGCTGCATGTGTCCCTGATAATTAATCTGGCAAGATTTGCATCCAGCTGAACGTGTCCCTGATAATTACTCCGGCAAGAGGTGGATCCAGCTGCACGTGTCCCTGATAAATACACTGGCAAGAGGTGAATCCAGCTACACGTGTCCAAGATAATTACTCTGGCAAGAATTACATCCAGCTGCAAGTGACCCAGAAATTACACCGGCCAGAGGTGCATCCAGCTGCATGTGTCCCTGATAATTAATCTGGCAAGATTTTCATCCAGCTGAACGTTTCCCTGATAATTACTCCGGCAAGAGGTGGATCCAGCTGCACGTGTCCCTGATAATTACTCCGGCAAGAGGTGCATCCAGCTGCACGGGTCCCTGATAATTACTCTGGCAAGAGGTTCATCCAGCTGCAAGTGACCCTGATAATTACACCGGCCAGAGGTGCATCCAGCTGCATGTGTCCCTGATAATTACTCCGGCAAGAGGTGAATCCAGCTGCACGGGTCCCTGATAATTACTCTGGCAAGAGATTCATCCAGCTGCAAGTGACCCTGATAATTACACCGGCCAGAGGTGCATCCAGCTGCATGTGTCCCTGATAATTAATCTGGCAATATTTGCATCCAGCTGAACGTGTCCCTGATAATTACTCCGGAAAGAGGTGCATCCATCTGCACGTGTCCCTGATAATTACTCTAGCAAGAGGTGCATCCAGCTGCACGTGTCCCTGATCATTACTATGGTAAGAAGTGCATCCAGCTGCAGGTGACCCTGATAATTACACTGGCCAGAGGTGCATCCAGCTGCAAGTGAACCTTATAATTGCAGCGGCAAGAGATACATCCAGCTGCAAGTGACCCTGAGAATTACTCCGGCAAGAGGTGCATCCAGCTACATGTGTCCCTGATAATTATTCCGGCAAGAGATGCATCCAGCTACACGTGTCCCTGATAATTACAGTGGCAAGAGGTGCATCCAGCTGCACATGTCCCTGATAATTACTCCGGCAAGAGGTGCATCCAGCTACACGTGTCCCTGATAATTACTCCGCCCTGATAATTACACCGGCCAGAGGTGCATCCAGCTGCATGTGTCCCTGATAATTACACTGGCAAGATTTGCATCCAGCTGCAGGTGACCCAGATAATTACATCAGCCAGAGGTGCATCCAGCTGCATGTGTCCCTGATAATTACTCTGGCAAGAGATGCATCCAACTTCAAGTATCGCTGATAATTACACTGGCAAGAGTTGTATCCAGCTGTATGTGTCCATGATAATTACACTGGCAAGAGGTGCATCCAGCTGCACGTATCCCTGATAAGTACTCTGGCAAGAGGTGCATCGAGCTGCACGGTTCCCTGATAATTACTCCGGCAAGAGGTGCATCCAGCTGCAAGTGACCCTGATAATTACACTGGCAAGAGGTGAATCCACCTACACTTGTCCCTGATAATTACTCCACCCTGATAATTACACCGGCCAGAGGTGCATCCAGCTGCATGTGTCCCTGATAATTACTCCGGCAAGAGGTGCATCTAGCTGCATGTGTCCCTGATAATTACACTGGCAAGAGGTGCATCCAGCTGCAAGTCAACAATATAATTACACCGGCCAGAGTTGCATCCAGCTGCACGTGTCCCTGATAATTACTCCGGCAAGAGGTGCATCTAGCTGCATGTGTCCCTGATAATTACACTGGCAAGAGGTGCATCCAGCTGCAGGTGACCCTGATAATTACATCAGCCAGAGGTGCATCCAGTTGCATGTGTCCCTGATAATTACTCTGGATAAGAGGTGCATCCAACTTCAAGTATCGCTGATAATTACACTGGCAAGAGTTGAATGAAGCTGTATGTGTCCATGATAATTACACTGGCAAGAGGTGCATCCAGCTCCACGTGTCCCTGATAATTAAAAAGACAAGAGGTGCATCAATCTGCACGTGTTCCTGATAATTACTCTGGCAAGAGGTGCATCCAGCTGCACGTGTCCCTGATCATTACTATGGTAAGAGGTGCATCCAGCTGCAGGTGACCCTGATAATTACACTGGCCAGAGGTGCATCCAGCTGCAAGTGAACCTTATAATTACAGCGGCAAGAGTTACATCCAGCTGCAAGTGACCCTGATAATTACTCCGGCAAGAGGTGCATCCAGCTGCATGTGTCCCTGATAATTATTCCGGCAAGAGATGCATCCAGCTGTACGTGTCCCTGATAATTACAGTGGCAAGAGGTGCATCCAGCTCCACGTGTCCCTGATAATGACTCCGGAAAGAGGTGCATCCAGCTGCAAGTGTCCCTGATAATTACTCTGGCAAGAGGTGCATCCACTGCAGGTGACCCTGATAATTACATCAGCCAGAGGTGCGTCCAGCTGCATGTGTCCCTGATAATTACTCTGGATAAGAGGTGCATCCAACTACAAGTATCGCTGATAATTACACTGGCAAGAGTTGCATCCATCAGTATGTGTCCATGATAATTACACTGGCAAGAGGTACATCCAGCTCCACGTGTCCCTGATAATTAAAAACACAAGAGCTGCATCCATCTCCACGTGTCCCTGATAATTACTCTGGCAAGAGGTGCATCCAGCTGCACTTGTCCCTGATCATTACTATGGTGCATCCAGCTGCAGGTGACCCTGATAATTACCCTGGCAAGAGGTGCATCCAGCTTCAAGTGAACCTTATAATTACAGCGGCAAGAGTTACATCCAGCTGCAAGTGACCCTGATAATTACTCCGGCAAGAGTTGCATCCAGCTGCATGTGTCCCTGATAATTATTCCGCCAAGAGATGCATCCAGCTGTACGTGTCCCTCATAATTACTCGGGCAAGAGGTGCATCCAGCTGCATGCGTCCCTGATAATTACTCCGGCAAGAGGTGCATCCAGCTGCACGTGTCCCTGATAATTACAAAGACAAGTGGTGCATCCAGCTGCACAGGACCCTGATAATTACTCCGGCAAGAGGTTTATCCAGCTGCAAGTGACCCTGATAATTACACTGGCAAGAGGTGAATCCAGCTGCACGTGTCCCTGATAATTATACCGGCAAGAGGTTCATCCAGCTGCAAGTGACCCTGATAATTACACCAGAAAGAGGTGCATCCAGCTGCATGTGTCCCAGATAATTACTCTGGCAAGAATTACATCCAGCTGCAAGTGACCCTGATAATTACACCGGCCAGAGGTGCATCCAGCTGCATGTGTCCCTGATAATTAATCTGGCAAGATTTGCATCCAGCTGAACGTGTCCCTGATAATTACTCCGGCAAGAGGTGGATCCAGCTGCACGTGTCCCTGATAAATACACTGGCAAGAGGTGAATCCAGCTACACGTGTCCAAGATAATTACTCTGGCAAGAATTACATCCAGCTGCAAGTGACCCAGAAATTACACCGGCCAGAGGTGCATCCAGCTGCATGTGTCCCTGATAATTAATCTGGCAAGATTTTCATCCAGCTGAACGTTTCCCTGATAATTACTCCGGCAAGAGGTGGATCCAGCTGCACGTGTCCCTGATAATTACTCCGGCAAGAGGTGCATCCAGCTGCACGGGTCCCTGATAATTACTCTGGCAAGAGGTTCATCCAGCTGCAAGTGACCCTGATAATTACACCGGCCAGAGGTGCATCCAGCTGCATGTGTCCCTGATAATTACTCTGGCAAGAGTTGCATCCAACTTCAAGTATTGCTGATAATTGCATTGGCAAGAGTTGTATCCAGCTGTATGTGTCCATGATAATTACACTGGCAAGAGGTGCACCCAGCTGCACGTATCCCTGATAAGTACTCTGGCAAAAGGTGTATCCAGCTGCACGTATCCCTGATAATTACTCCGGCAAGAGGAACATTCAGCTACACGTGTCGCAGATAATTACACTGGCAAGAATTACATCCAGCTGCAAGTGACCCTGATAATTACACCGGCCAGAGGTGCATCCAGCTGCATGTGTCCCTGATAATTAATCTGGCAAGATTTGCATCCAGCTGAACGTGTCCCTGATAATTACTCTGGCAAGAGGTGCATCCAGCTGCACGGGTCCCTGATAATTACTCTGGCAAGAGGTGCATCCAGCTGCAAGTGACCCTGATAATTACACCGGCCAGAGGTGCATCCAGCTGCATGTGTCCCTGATAATTACACTGGCAAGAGGTGCATCCAGCTGCAGGTGACCCTGATAATTACATCAGCCAGAGGTGCATCCAGCTGCATGTGTCCCTGATAATTACTCTTGATAAGAGGTGCATCCAACTTCAAGTATCGCTGATAATTACACTGGCAAGAGTTGCATGAAGCTGTATGTGTCCATGATAATTACACTGGCAAGAGGTGCATCCAGCTGCAAGTGACCCTGATAATTACTCCGGCAAGAGGTGCATCCAGCTGCACGTGTCCCTGATAATTACAAAGACAAGAGGTGCATCCAGCTGCACATGTCCCTGATAATTACTCCGGCAAGAAGTGTATCCAGCTGCAAGTGACCCTGATAATTACACTGGCAAGAGGTGAATCCAGCTGCACGTGTCCCTGATAATTATACCGGCAAGAGGTTCATCCAGCTGCAAGTGACCCTGATAATTACACCAGCAAGAGGAGCATCCAGCTGCATGTGTCCCTGATAATTACAGTGGCAAGAGGTGCATCCAGCTGCAGGTGACCCTGATAATTACGTCAGCCAGAGCTGCATCCAGCTGCAAGTGACCCTGATAATTACTCCGGCAAGAGGTGCATACAGCTGCACGTGTCCCTGATAAATACAAAGACAAGAGGTGTATACAGCTGCACATGTCCCTGATAATTACTCCGGCAAGAGGTGTATCCAGCTGCAAGTGACCCTGATAATTACACTGGCAAGAGGTGAATCCAGCTACACGTGTCCCAGATAATTACTCTGGCAAAAATTACATCCAGCTGCAAGTGACCCAGAAATTACACCGGCCAGAGGTGCATCCAGCTGCATGTGTCCCTGATAATTAATCTGGCAAGATTTTCATCCAGCTGAACGTTTCCCTGATAATTACTCTGGCAAGAGGTGTATCCAGCTGCACGTGTCCCTGATAATTACTCCGGCAAGAGGAACATCCAGCTACACGTGTCCCAGATAATTACTCTGGCAAGAATTACATCCAGCTGCAAGTGACCCTGATAATTACACCGGCCAGAGGTGCATCCAGCTGCATGTGTCCCTGATAATTAATCTGGCAAGATTTGCATCCAGCTGAACGTGTCCCTGATAATTACTCCGGCAAGAGGTGGATCCAGCTGCACGTGTCCCTGATAAATACACTGGCAAGAGGTGAATCCAGCTACACGTGTCCAAGATAATTACTCTGGCAAGAATTACATCCAGCTGCAAGTGACCCAGAAATTACACCGGCCAGAGGTGCATCCAGCTGCATGTGTCCCTGATAATTAATCTGGCAAGATTTTCATCCAGCTGAACGTTTCCCTGATAATTACTCCGGCAAGAGGTGGATCCAGCTGCACGTGTCCCTGATAATTACTCCGGCAAGAGGTGCATCCAGCTGCACGGGTCCCTGATAATTACTCTGGCAAGAGGTTCATCCAGCTGCAAGTGACCCTGATAATTACACCGGCCAGAGGTGCATCCAGCTGCATGTGTCCCTGATAATTACTCTGGCAAGAGTTGCATCCAACTTCAAGTATTGCTGATAATTGCATTGGCAAGAGTTGTATCCAGCTGTATGTGTCCATGATAATTACACTGGCAAGAGGTGCATCCAGCTGCACGTATCCCTGATAAGTACTCTGGCAAAAGGTGTATCCAGCTGAACGTATCCCTGATAATTACTCCGGCAAGAGGAACATTCAGCTACACGTGTCGCAGATAATTACACTGGCAAGAATTACATCCAGCTGCAAGTGACCCTGATAATTACACCGGCCAGAGGTGCATCCAGCTGCATGTGTCCCTGATAATTAATCTGGCAAGATTTGCATCCAGCTGAACGTGTCCCTGATAATTACTCTGGCAAGAGGTGCATCCAGCTGCACGGGTCCCTGATAATTACTCTGGCAAGAGGTGCATCCAGCTGCAAGTGACCCTGATAATTACACCGGCCAGAGGTGCATCCAGCTGCATGTGTCCCTGATAATTACACTGGCAAGAGGTGCATCCAGCTGCAGGTGACCCTGATAATTACATCAGCCAGAGGTGCATCCAGCTGCATGTGTCCCTGATAATTACTCTTGATAAGAGGTGCATCCAACTTCAAGTATCGCTGATAATTACACTGGCAAGAGTTGCATGAAGCTGTATGTGTCCATGATAATTACACTGGCAAGAGGTGCATCCAGCTGCAAGTGACCCTGATAATTACTCCGGCAAGAGGTGCATCCAGCTGCACGTGTCCCTGATAATTACAAAGACAAGAGGTGAATCCAGCTGCACATGTCCCTGATAATTACTCCGGCAAGAAGTGTATCCAGCTGCAAGTGACCCTGATAATTACACTGGCAAGAGGTGAATCCAGCTGCACGTGTCCCTGATAATTATACCGGCAAGAGGTTCATCCAGCTGCAAGTGACCCTGATAATTACACCAGCAAGAGGAGCATCCAGCTGCATGTGTCCCTGATAATTACAGTGGCAAGAGGTGCATCCAGCTGCAGGTGACCCTGATAATTACGTCAGCCAGAGCTGCATCCAGCTGCAAGTGACCCTGATAATTACTCCGGCAAGAGGTGCATACAGCTACACGTGTCCCTGATAAATACAAAGACAAGAGGTGTATACAGCTGCACATGTCCCTGATAATTACTCCGGCAAGAGGTGTATCCAGCTGCAAGTGACCCTGATAATTACACTGGCAAGAGGTGAATCCAGCTACACGTGTCCCAGATAATTACTCTGGCAAAAATTACATCCAGCTGCAAGTGACCCAGAAATTACACCGGCCAGAGGTGCATCCAGCTGCATGTGTCCCTGATAATTAATCTGGCAAGATTTTCATCCAGCTGAACGTTTCCCTGATAATTACTCCGGCAAGAGGTGGATCCAGCTGCACGTGTCCCTGATAATTACTCCGGCAAGAGGTGCATCCAGCTGCACGGGTCCCTGATAATTACTCTGGCAAGAGGTTCATCCAGCTGCAAGTGACCCTGATAATTACACCGGCCAGAGGTGCATCCAGCTGCATGTGTCCCTGATAATTACTCTGGCAAGAGGTGCATCCAACTTCAAGTATTGCTGATAATTGCATTGGCAAGAGTTGTATCCAGCTGTATGTGTCCATGATAATTACACTGGCAAGAGGTGCATCCAGCTGCACGTATCCCTGATAAGTACTCTGGCAAAAGGTGTATCCAGCTGCACGTATCCCTGATAATTACTCCGGCAAGAGGAACATTCAGCTACACGTGTCGCAGATAATTACACTGGCAAGAATTACATCCAGCTGCAAGTGACCCTGATAATTACACCGGGCAGAGGTGCATCCAGCTGCATGTGTCCCTGATAATTAATCTGGCAAGATTTGCATCCAGCTGAACGTGTCCCTGATAATTACTCTGGCAAGAGGTGCATCCAGCTGCACGGGTCCCTGATAATTACTCTGGCAAGAGGTGCATCCAGCTGCAAGTGACCCTGATAATTACACCGGCCAGAGGTGCATCCAGCTGCATGTGTCCCTGATAATTACACTGGCAAGAGGTGCATCCAGCTGCAGGTGACCCTGATAATTACATCAGCCAGAGGTGCATCCAGCTGCATGTGTCCCTGATAATTACTCTTGATAAGAGGTGCATCCAACTTCAAGTATCGCTGATAATTACACTGGCAAGAGTTGCATGAAGCTGTATGTGTCCATGATAATTACACTGGCAAGAGGTGCATCCAGCTGCAAGTGACCCTGATAATTACTCCGGCAAGAGGTGCATCCAGCTGCACGTGTCCCTGATAATTACAAAGACAAGAGGTGCATCCAGCTGCACATGTCCCTGATAATTACTCCGGCAAGAAGTGTATCCAGCTGCAAGTGACCCTGATAATTACACTGGCAAGAGGTGAATCCAGCTGCACGTGTCCCTGATAATTATACCGGCAAGAGGTTCATCCAGCTGCAAGTGACCCTGATAATTACACCAGCAAGAGGAGCATCCAGCTGCATGTGTCCCTGATAATTACAGTGGCAAGAGGTGCATCCAGCTGCAGGTGACCCTGATAATTACGTCAGCCAGAGCTGCATCAGGCTGCAAGTGACCCTGATAATTACTCCGGCAAGAGGTGCATCCAGCTGCACGTGTCCCTGATAAATACAAAGACAAGAGGTGTATACAGCTGCACATGTCCCTGATAATTACTCCGGCAAGAGGTGTATCCAGCTGCAAGTGACCCTGATAATTACACTGGCAAGAGGTGAATCCATCAGTATGTGTCCATGATAATTACACTGGCAAGAGGTACATCCAGCTCCACGTGTCCCTGATAATTAAAAACACAAGAGCTGCATCCATCTCCACGTGTCCCTGATAATTACTCTGGCAAGAAGTGCATCCAGCTGCACTTGTCCCTGATCATTACTATGGTGCATCCAGCTGCAGGTGACCCTGATAATTACCCTGGCCAGAGGTGCATCCAGCTTCAAGTGAACCTTATAATTACAGCGGCAAGGGTTACATCCAGCTGCAAGTGACCCTGATAATTACTCCGGCAAGAGTTGCATCCAGCTGCATGTGTCCCTGATAATTATTCCGCCAAGAGATGCATCCAGCTGTACGTGTCCCTCATAATTACTCGGGCAAGAGGTGCATCCAGCTGCATGCGTCCCTGATAATTACTCCGGCAAGAGGTGCATCCAGCTGCACGTGTCCCTGATAATTACAAAGACAAGTGGTGCATCCAGCTGCACAGGACCCTGATAATTACTCCGGCAAGAGGTGTATCCAGCTGCAAGTGACCCTGATAATTACACTGGCAAGAGGTGAATCCAGCTGCACGTGTCCCTGATAATTATACCGGCAAGAGGTTCATCCAGCTGCAAGTGACCCTGATAATTACACCAGAAAGAGGTGCATCCAGCTGCATGTGTCCCTGATATTTACAGTGGCAAGAGGTGCATCCAACTTCAAGTATTGCTGATAATTACATTGGCAAGAGTTGTATCCAGCTGTATGTGTCCATGATAATTACACTGGCAAGAGGTGCATCCAGCTGCACGTATCCCTGATAAGTACTCTGGCAAGAGGTGTATCCAGCTGCACGTGTCCCTGATAATTACTCCGGCAAGAGGAACATCCAGCTACACGTGTCCCAGATAATTACTCTGGCAAGAATTACATCCAGCTGCAAGTGACCCTGATAATTACACCGGCCAGAGGTGCATCCAGCTGCATGTGTCCCTGATAATTAATCTGGCAAGATTTGCATCCAGCTGAACGTGTCCCTGATAATTACTCCGGCAAGAGGTGGATCCAGCTGCACGTGTCCCTGATAATTACTCCGGCAAGAGGTGCATCCAGCTGCACGGGAACCTGATAATTACTCTGGCAAGAGGTGCATCCAGCTGCAAGTGACCCTGATAATTACACCGGCCAGAGGTGCATCCAGCTGCATGTGTCCCTGATAATTAATCTGGCAATATTTGCATCCAGCTGAACGTGTCCCTGATAATTACTCCGGAAAGAGGTGCATTCATCTGCACGTGTCCCTGATAATTACTCTAGCAAGAGGTGCATCCAGCTGCACGTGTCCCTGATCATTACTATGGTAAGAAGTGCATCCAGCTGCAGGTGACCCTGATAATTACACTGGCCAGAGGTGCATCCAGCTGCAAGTGAACCTTATAATTGCAGCGGCAAGAGTTACATCCAGCTGCAAGTGACCCTGAGAATTACTCCGGCAAGAGGTGCATCCAGCTACATGTGTCCCTGATAATTATTCCGGCAAGAGATGCATCCAGCTGCACATGTCCCTGATAATTACTCCGGCAAGAGGTGCATCCAGCTACACGTGTCCCTGATAATTACAGTGGCAAGAGGTGCATCCAGCTGCACATGTCCCTGATAATTACTCCGGCAAGAGGTGCATCCATCTACACGTGTCCCTGATAATTACTCCGCCCTGATAATTACACCGGCCAGAGGTGCATCCAGCTGCATGTGTCCCTGATAATTACACTGGCAAGATTTGCATCCAGCTGCAGGTGACCCAGATAATTACATCAGCCAGAGGTGCATCCAGCTGCATGTGTCCCTGATAATTACTCTGGCAAGAGATGCATCCAACTTCAAGTATCGCTGATAATTACACTGGCAAGAGTTGTATCCAGCTGTATGTGTCCATGATAATTACACTGGCAAGAGGTGCATCCAGCTGCACGTATCCCTGATAAGTACTCTGGCAAGAGGTGCATCGAGCTGCACGGTTCCCTGATAATTACTCCGGCAAGAGGTGCATCCAGCTGCAAGTGACCCTGATAATTACACTGGCAAGAGGTGAATCCACCAACACTTGTCCCTGATAATTACTCCACCCTGACAATTACACCGGCCAGAGGTGCATCCAGCTGCATGTGTCCCTGATAATTACTCCGGCAAGAGGTGCATCTAGCTGCATGTGTCCCTGATAATTACACTGGCAAGAGGTGCATCCAGCTGCAAGTCAACAATATAATTACACCGGCCAGAGTTGCATCCAGCTGCACGTGTCCCTGATAATTACTCCGGCAAGAGGTGCATCTAGCTGCATGTGTCCCTGATAATTACACTGGCAAGAGGTGCATCCAGCTGCAGGTGACCCTGATAATTACATCAGCCAGAGGTGCATCCAGTTGCATGTGTCCCTGATAATTACTCTGGATAAGAGGTGCATCCAACTTCAAGTATCGCTGATAATTACACTGGCAAGAGTTGAATGAAGCTGTATGTGTCCATGATAATTACACTGGCAAGAGGTGCATCCAGCTCCACGTGTCCCTGATAATTAAAAAGACAAGAGGTGCATCAATCTGCACGTGTTCCTGATAATTACTCTGGCAAGAGGTGCATCCAGCTGCACGTGTCCCTGATCATTACTATGGTAAGAGGTGCATCCAGCTGCAGGTGACCCTGATAATTGCACTGGCCAGAGGTGCATCCAGCTGCAAGTGAACCTTATAATTACAGCGGCAAGAGTTACATCCAGCTGCAAGTGACCCTGATAATTACTCCGGCAAGAGGTGCATCCAGCTGCATGTGTCCCTGATAATTATTCCGGCAAGAGATGCATCCAGCTGTACGTGTCCCTGATAATTACAGTGGCAAGAGGTGCATCCAGCTCCACGTGTCCCTGATAATGACTCCGGAAAGAGGTGCATCCAGCTGCAAGTGTCCCTGATAATTACTCTGGCAAGAGGTGCATCCACTGCAGGTGACCCTGATAATTACATCAGCCAGAGGTGCGTCCAGCTGCATGTGTCCCTGATAATTACTCTGGATAAGAGGTGCATCCAACTACAAGTATCGCTGATAATTACACTGGCAAGAGTTGCATCCATCAGTATGTGTCCATGATAATTACACTGGCAAGAGGTACATCCAGCTCCACGTGTCCCTGATAATTAAAAACACAAGAGCTGCATCCATCTCCACGTGTCCCTGATAATTACTCTGGCAAGAAGTGCATCCAGCTGCACTTGTCCCTGATCATTACTATGGTGCATCCAGCTGCAGGTGACCCTGATAATTACCCTGGCCAGAGGTGCATCCAGCTTCAAGTGAACCTTATAATTACAGCGGCAAGGGTTACATCCAGCTGCAAGTGACCCTGATAATTACTCCGGCAAGAGTTGCATCCAGCTGCATGTGTCCCTGATAATTATTCCGCCAAGAGATGCATCCAGCTGTACGTGTCCCTCATAATTACTCGGGCAAGAGGTGCATCCAGCTGCATGCGTCCCTGATAATTACTCCGGCAAGAGGTGCATCCAGCTGCACGTGTCCCTGATAATTACAAAGACAAGTGGTGCATCCAGCTGCACAGGACCCTGATAATTACTCCGGCAAGAGGTGTATCCAGCTGCAAGTGACCCTGATAATTACACTGGCAAGAGGTGAATCCAGCTGCACGTGTCCCTGATAATTATACCGGCAAGAGGTTCATCCAGCTGCAAGTGACCCTGATAATTACACCAGAAAGAGGTGCATCCAGCTGCATGTGTCCCTGATATTTACAGTGGCAAGAGGTGCATCCAACTTCAAGTATTGCTGATAATTACATTGGCAAGAGTTGTATCCAGCTGTATGTGTCCATGATAATTACACTGGCAAGAGGTGCATCCAGCTGCACGTATCCCTGATAAGTACTCTGGCAAGAGGTGTATCCAGCTGCACGTGTCCCTGATAATTACTCCGGCAAGAGGAACATCCAGCTACACGTGTCCCAGATAATTACTCTGGCAAGAATTACATCCAGCTGCAAGTGACCCTGATAATTACACCGGCCAGAGGTGCATCCAGCTGCATGTGTCCCTGATAATTAATCTGGCAAGATTTGCATCCAGCTGAACGTGTCCCTGATAATTACTCCGGCAAGAGGTGGATCCAGCTGCACGTGTCCCTGATAATTACTCCGGCAAGAGGTGCATCCAGCTGCACGGGAACCTGATAATTACTCTGGCAAGAGGTGCATCCAGCTGCAAGTGACCCTGATAATTACACCGGCCAGAGGTGCATCCAGCTGCATGTGACCCTGATAATTACTCCGGCAAGAGGTGCATCCAGCTGCATGTGTCCCTGATAATTACTCCGGCAAGAGATGCATCCAGCTGTACGTGTCCCTGATAATTACAGTGGCAAGAGGTGCATCCACTACAGGTGACCCTGATAATTACATCAGCCAGAGGTGCGTCCAGCTGCATGTGTCCCTGATAATTACTCTGGATAAGAGGTGCATCCAACTACAAGTATCGCTGATAATTACACTGGCAAGAGTTGCATCCAGCTGTATGTGTCCATGATAATTACACTGGCAAGAGGTACATCCAGCTCCACGTGTCCCTAATAATGAAAAACACAAGAGCTGCATCCATCTCCACGTGTCCCTGATAATTACTCTGGCAAGAGGTGCATCCAGCTGCACGTGTCCCTGATCATTACTATGGTAAGAGCTGCATCCAGCTGCAGGTGACCCTGATAATTACCCTGGCCAGAGGTGCATCCAGCTTCAAGTGAACCTTATAATTACAGCGGCAAGAGTTACATCCAACTGCAAGTGACCCTGATAATTACTCCGGCAAGAGGTGCATCCAGCTGCATGTGTCCCTGATAATTATTCCGGCAAGAGATGCATCCAGCTGTACGTGTCCCTGATAGTTACTCGGGCAAGAGGTGCATCCAGCTGCATGTGTCCCTGATAATTACTCCAGCAAGAGGTGCATCCAGCTGCACGTGTCCCTGATAATTACAAAGACAAGAGGTGCATCCAGCTGCACATGTCCCTGATAATTACTCCGGCAAGAGGTGAATCCAGCTGCACGTGTCCCTGATAATTATACCGGCAAGAGGTTCATCCAGCTGCAAGTGACCCTGATAATTACACCAGCAAGAGGTGCATCCTGCTGCATGTGTCCCTGATATTTACAGTGGCAAGAGGTGCATCCAGCTGCAGGTGACCCTGATAATTACATCAGCCAGAGGTGCATCCAGCTGCATGTGTCCCTGATAATTACTCTGGCAATAGGTGCATCCAACTTCAAGTATTGCTGATAATTACATTGGCAAGAGTTGTATCCAGCTGTATGTGTCCATGATAATTACACTGGCAAGAGGTGCATCCAGCTGCACGTATCCCTGATAAGTACTCTGGCAAGAGGTGTATCCAGCTGCACGTGTCCCTGATAATTACTCCGGCAAGAGGAACATCCAGCTACACGTGTCCCAGATAATTACTCCGGCAAGAATTACATCCAGCTGCAAGTGACCCTGATAATTACACCGGCCAGAGGTGCATCCAGCTGCATGTGTCCCTGATAATTAATCTGGCAAGATTTGCATCCAGCTGAACGTGTCCCTGATAATTACTCCGGCAAGAGGTGGATCGAGCTGCACGTGTCCCTGATAATTACTCCGGCAAGAGGTGCATCCAGCTGCACGGGTCCCTGATAATTAATCTGGCTAGAGGTGCATCCAGCTGCAAGTGACCCTGATAATTACACCGGCCAGAGGGGCATCCAGCTGCATGTGTCCCTGATAATTAATCTGGCAATATTTGCATCCAGCTGAACTTGTCCCTGATAATTACTCCGGCAAGAGGTGCATCCAGCTGCACGTGTCCCTGATAATTACTCTGGCAAGAGGTGCATCCAGCTGCACGTGTCCCTGATCATTACTATGGTAAGAGGTGCATCCAGCTGCAGGTGACCCTGATAATTACACTGGCCAGAGGTGCATCCAGCTGCAAGTGAACCTTATAATTACAGCGGCAAGAGTTACATCCAGCTGCAAGTCACCCTGAGAATTACTCCGGCAAGAGGTGCATCCAGCTGCATGTGTCCCTGATAATTATTCCGGCAAGAGATGCATCCAGCTGCATGTATCCCTGATAATTACTCCGGCAAGAGTTGCATCCAGCTGCACATGTCCCTGATAATTACTCCGGCAAGAGGTGCATCCACCTGCATGTGTCCCTGATAATTACTCCGGCAAGAGGAGCATCCAGCTCCACGTGTCCCTGATAATTACTCCACCCTGATTATTACACTGGCCAGAGGAGCATCCAGCTGCATGTGTCCCTGATAATTACACTGGCAAGATTTGCATCCAGCTGAACGTGTCCCTGATAATTACTCTGGCAAGAGGTGCATCCAGCTGCAGGTGACCCTGATAATTACATCAGCCAGAGCTGCATCCAGCTGCAAGTGACCCTGATAATTACTACAGCAAGAGGTGCATCCAGCTGCACGTGTCCCTGATAATTACAAAGACAAGAGGTGTATACAGCTGCACATGTCCCTGATAATTACTCCGGCAAGAGGTGTATCCAGCTGCAAGTGACCCTGATAATTACACTGGCAAGAGGTGAATCCAGCTACACGTGTCCCAGATAATTACTCTGGCAAGAATTACATCCAGCTGCAAGTGACCCTGATAATTACACCGGCCAGAGATGCATCCAGCTGCATGTGTCCCTGATAATTAATCTGGCAAGATTTGCATCCAGCTGAACGTTTCCCTGATAATTACTCCGGCAAGAGGTGGATCCAGCTGCACGTGTCCCTGATAATTACTCCGGCAAGAGGTGAATCCAGCTGCATGGGTCCGTGATAATTACTCTGGCAAGAGGTGCATCCAGCTGCAAGTGACTCTGATAATTACACCGGCCAGAGGTGCATCCAGCTGCATGTGTCGCTGATAATTAATCTGGCAATATTTGCATCCAGCTCAACGTGTCCCTGATAATTACTCCGGCAAGAGGTGCATCCATCTGCACGTGTCCCTGATAATTACTCTGGCAAGAGGTGCATCCAGCTGCACGTGTCCCTGATCATTACTATGGTAAGAGGTGCATCCAGCTGCAGGTGACCCTGATAATTACAGCGGCAAGAGTTACATCCAGCTGCAAGTGACCCTGAGAATTACTCCGGCAAGAGGTGCATCCAGCTACATGTGTCCCTGATAATTATTCCGGAAAGAGATGCATCCAGCTGCACATGTCCCTGATAATTACTCCGGCAAGAGGTGCATACAGCTACACGTGTCCCTGATAATTATTCCACCCTGATAATTACACCGGGCAGAGGTGCATCCAGCTGCATGTGTCCCTGATAATTACACTGGCAAGATTTGCATCCAGCTGCAGGTGACCCTGATAATTACTCTGGCAAGAGTTGTACCCAGCTGTATGTGTCCATGATAATTACACTGGCAAGAGGTGCATCCAGCTGCATGTGTCCCTGATAATTACTCTGGCAAGAGTTGTACCCAGCTGTATGTGTCCATGATAATTACACTGGCAAGAGGTGCATCCAGCTGCACGTATCCCTGATAAGTACTCTGGCAAGATGTGCATCGAGCTGCACGTGTCCCTGATAATTACTCCGGCAAGAGGTGCATCCAGCTGCAAGTGACACTGATAATTACACTGGCAAGAGGTGAATCCACCTACATGTGTCCCTGATAATTACACCGGCAAGAGGTTTATCCAGCTGCAAGTGACCCTGATAATTACACCAGCAAGAGGTGCATCCAGCTGCATGTGTCCCTGATAATTACTCCGGCAGAGGAGCTTCCACCTACACTTGTCCCTGATAATTACTCCACCCTGATAATTACACCGGCCAGAGGTGCATCCAGCTGCATGTGTCCTTGATAATTACAGTGGCAAGAATTGCATCCAGCTGCACGTGTCCCTGATAATGACTCCGGCAAGAGGTGCATCCAGCTGCAAGTGTCCCTGATAATTACTCTGGTAAGAGGTGCATCCAGCTGCAAGTGAACATTATAATTACACCGGCCAGAGTTGCATCCAGCTGCACGTGTCCCTGATAATTACACTGGCAAGAGGTGCATCCAGCTGCACGTGACCCTGATAATTACATCAGCCAGAGGTGCATCCAGTTGCATGTGTCCCTGATAATTACTCTGGATAAGAGGTGCATCCAACTTCAAGTATCGCTGATAATTACACTGGCAAGAGTTGCATGAAGCTGTATGTGTCCATGATAATTACACTGGCAAGAGGTGCATCCAGCTCCACGTGTCCCTGATAATTAAAAAGACAAGAGGTGCATCAATCTGCACGTGTTCCTGATAATTACTCTGGCAAGAGGTACATCCAGCTGCACGTGTCCCTGATCATTACTATGGTAAGAGGTGCATCCAGCTGCAGGTGACCCTGATAATTACACTGGCCAGAGGTGCATCCAGCTGCAAGTGAACCTTATAATTACAGCGGCAAGAGTTACATCCAGCTGCAAGTGACCCTGATAATTACTCCGGCAAGAGGTGCATCCAGCTGCATGTGTCCCTGATAATTATTCCGGCAAGAGATGCATCCAGCTGTACGTGTCCCTGATAATTACAGTGGCAAGAGGTGCATCCAGCTCCACGTTTCCCTGATAATGACTCCGGCAAGAGGTGCATCCAGCTGCAAGTGTCCCTGATAATTACTCTGGCAAGAGGTGCATCCACTGCAGGTGATCCTGATAATTACACCAGACAGAGGTGCATCCAGCTGCAAGTGTCCCTGATAATTACTCCGGCAAGAGGTGCATCCAGCTGCACGTGTCCCTGATAATTACAAAGACAAGAGGTGCATCCAGCTGCATGTGTCCCTGATAATTAATCTGGCAAGATTTGCATCCAGCTGAACGTGTCCCTGATAATTACTCCGGCAAGAGGTGGATCCAGCTGCACGTGTCCCTGATAATTACTCCGGCAAGAGGTGCATCCAGCTGCACGGGTCCCTGATAATTAATCTGGCAAGAGGTGCATCCAGCTGCAAGTGACCCTGATAATTACACCGGCCGGAGGTGCATCCAGCTGCAAGTGAACCTTATAATTACAGCGGCAAGAGTTACATCCAGCTGCAAGTCACCCTGAGAATTACTCCGGCAAGAGGTGCATCCAGCTGCATGTGTCCCTGATAATTATTCCGGCAAGAGATCCATCCAGCTGCATGTATCCCTGATAATTACTCCGGCAAGAGTTGCATTCAGCTGCACATGTCCCTGATAATTACTCCGGCAAGAGGTGCATCCACCTGCATGTGTCCCTGATAATTACTCCGGCAAGAGGAGCATCCAGCTCCACGTGTCCCTGATAATTACTCCACCCTGATAATTACACTGGCCAGAGGAGCATCCAGCTGCATGTGTCCCTGATAATTACACTGGCAAGATTTGCATCCAGCTGAACGTGTCCCTGATAATTACTCTGGCAAGAGGTGCATCCAGCTGCAGGTGACCCTGATAATTACATCAGCCAGAGCTGCATCCAGCTGCAAGTGACCCTGATAATTACAAAGACAAGAGGTGTATACAGCTGCACATGTCCCTGATAATTACTCCGGCAAGAGGTGTATCCAGCTGCAAGTGACCCTGATAATTACACTGGCAAGAGGTGAATCCAGCTACACGTGTCCCAGATAATTACTCTGGCAAGAATTACATCCAGCTGCAAGTGACCCTGATAATTACACCGGCCAGAGATGCATCCAGCTGCATGTGTCCCTGATAATTAATCTGGCAAGATTTGCATCCAGCTGAACGTTTCCCTGATAATTACTCCGGCAAGAGGTGGATCCAGCTGCACGTGTCCCTGATAATTACTCCGGCAAGAGGTGCATCCAGCTGCATGGGTCCGTGATAATTACTCTGACAAGAGGTGCATCCAGCTGCAAGTGACCCTGATAATTACACCGGCCAGAGGTGCATCCAGCTGCATGTGTCACTGATAATTAATCTGGCAATATTTGCATCCAGCTCAACGTGTCCCTGATAATTACTCCGGCAAGAGGTGCATCCATCTGCACGTGTCCCTGATAATTACTCTGGCAAGAGGTGCATCCAGCTGCACGTGTCCCTGATCATTACTATGGTAAGAGGTGCATCCAGCTGCATGTGACCCTGATAATTACAGCGGCAAGAGTTACATCCAGCTGCAAGTGACCCTGAGAATTACTCCGGCAAGAGGTGCATCCAGCTACATGTGTCCCTGATAATTATTCCGGCAAGAGATGCATCCAGCTGCACATGTCCCTGATAATTACTCCGGCAAGAGGTGCATACAGCTACACGTGTCCCTGATAATTATTCCACCCTGATAATTACACCGGGCAGAGGTGCATCCAGCTGCATGTGTCCCTGATAATTACACTGGCAAGATTTGCATCCAGCTGCAGGTGACCCTGATAATTACATCATCCAGAGGTGCATCCAGCTGCATGTGTCCCTGATAATTACTCTGGCAAGAGATGCATCCAACTTCAAGTATCGCTGATAATTACACTGGCAAGAGTTGTATCCAGCTGTATGTGTCCATGATAATTACACTGGCAAGAGGTGCATCCAGCTGCACGTATCCCTGATAAGTACTCTGGCAAGAGGTGCATCGAGCTGCACGTGTCCCTGATAATTACTCCGGCAAGAGGTGCATCCAGCTGCAAGTGACACTGATAATTACACTGGCAAGAGGTGAATCCACCTACATGTGTCCCTGATAATTACACCGGCAAGAGGTTTATCCAGCTGCAAGTGACCCTGATAATTACACCAGCAAGAGGTGCATCCAGCTGCATGTGTCCCTGATAATTACTCCGGCAAGAGGAGCTTCCACCTACACTTGTCCCTGATAATTACTCCACCCTGATAATTACACCGGCCAGAGGTGCATCCAGCTGCATGTGTCCTTGATAATTACACTGGCAAGAATTGCATCCAGCTGCACGTGTCCCTGATAATGACTCCGGCAAGAGGTGCATCCAGCTGCAAGAGTCCCTGATAATTACTCTGGTAAGAGGTGCATCCAGCTGCAAGTGAACATTATAATTACACCGGCCAGAGTTGCATCCAGCTGCACGTGTCCCTGATAATTACTCCGGCAAGAGGTGCATCTAGCTGCATGTGTCCCTGATAATTACACTGGCAAGAGGTGCATCCAGCTGCAGGTGACCCTGATAATTACATCAGCCAGAGGTGCATCCAGCTGCATGTGTCCCTGATAATTACTCTTGATAAGAGGTGCATCCAACTTCAAGTATCGCTGATAATTACACTGGCAAGAGTTGCATGAAGCTGTATGTGTCCATGATAATTACACTGGCAAGAGGTGCATCCAGCTGCAAGTGACCCTGATAATTACTCCGGCAAGAGGTGCATCCAGCTGCACGTGTCCCTGATAATTACAAAGACAAGAGGTGCATCCAGCTGCACATGTCCCTGATAATTACTCCGGCAAGAATTGTATCCAGCTGCAAGTGACCCTGATAATTACACTGGCAAGAGGTGAATCCAGCTGCACGTGTCCCTGATAATTATACCGGCAAGAGGTTCATCCAGCTGCAAGTGACCCTGATAATTACACCAGCAAGAGGAGCATCCAGCTGCATGTGTCCCTGATAATTACAGTGGCAAGAGGTGCATCCAGCTGCAGGTGACCCTGATAATTACGTCAGCCAGAGCTGCATCCAGCTGCAAGTGACCCTGATAATTACTCCGGCAAGAGGTGCATCCAGCTGCACGTGTCCCTGATAAATACAAAGACAAGAGGTGTATACAGCTGCACATGTCCCTGATAATTACTCCGGCAAGAGGTGTATCCAGCTGCAAGTGACCCTGATAATTACACTGGCAAGAGGTGAATCCAGCTACACGTGTCCCAGATAATTACTCTGGCAAGAATTACATCCAGCTGCAAGTGACCCAGAAATTACACCGGCCAGAGGTGCATCCAGCTGCATGTGTCCCTGATAATTAATCTGGCAAGATTTTCATCCAGCTGAACGTTTCCCTGATAATTACTCCGGCAAGAGGTGGATCCAGCTGCACGTGTCCCTGATAATTACTCCGGCAAGAGGTGCATCCAGCTGCACGGGTCCCTGATAATTACTCTGGCAAGAGGTTCATCCAGCTGCAAGTGACCCTGATAATTACACCGGCCAGAGGTGCATCCAGCTGCATGTGTCCCTGATAATTACTCTGGCAAGAGGTGCATCCAACTTCAAGTATTGCTGATAATTGCATTGGCAAGAGTTGTATCCAGCTGTATGTGTCCATGATAATTACACTGGCAAGAGGTGCATCCAGCTGCACGTATCCCTGATAAGTACTCTGGCAAAAGGTGTATCCAGCTGCACGTATCCCTGATAATTACTCCGGCAAGAGGAACATTCAGCTACACGTGTCGCAGATAATTACACTGGCAAGAATTACATCCAGCTGCAAGTGACCCTGATAATTACACCGGCCAGAGGTGCATCCAGCTGCATGTGTCCCTGATAATTAATCTGGCAAGATTTGCATCCAGCTGAACGTGTCCCTGATAATTACTCTGGCAAGAGGTGCATCCAGCTGCACGGATCCCTGATAATTACTCTGGCAAGAGGTGCATCCAGCTGCAAGTGACCCTGATAATTACACCGGCCAGAGGTGCATCCAGCTGCATGTGTCCCTGATAATTACACTGGCAAGAGGTGCATCCAGCTGCAGGTGACCCTGATAATTACATCAGCCAGAGGTGCATCCAGCTGCATGTGTCCCTGATAATTACTCTTGATAAGAGGTGCATCCAACTTCAAGTATCGCTGATAATTACACTGGCAAGAGTTGCATGAAGCTGTATGTGTCCATGATAATTACACTGGCAAGAGGTGCATCCAGCTGCAAGTGACCCTGATAATTACTCCGGCAAGAGGTGCATCCAGCTGCACGTGTCCCTGATAATTACAAAGACAAGAGGTGCATCCAGCTGCACATGTCCCTGATGATTACTCCGGCAAGAAGTGTATCCAGCTGCAAGTGACCCTGATAATTACACTGGCAAGAGGTGAATCCAGCTGCACGTGTCCCTGATAATTATACCGGCAAGAGGTTCATCCAGCTGCAAGTGACCCTGATAATTACACCAGCAAGAGGAGCATCCAGCTGCATGTGTCCCTGATAATTAAAAAGACAAGAGGTGCATCAATCTGCACGTGTTCCTGATAATTACTCTGGCAAGAGGTGCATCCAGCTGCACGTGTCCCTGATCATTACTATGGTAAGAGGTGCATCCAGCTGCAGGTGACCCTGATAATTACACTGGCCAGAGGTGCATCCAGCTGCAAGTGAACCTTATAATTACAGCGGCAAGAGTTACATCCAGCTGCAAGTGACCCTGATAATTACTCCGGCAAGAGGTGCATCCAGCTGCATGTGTCCCTGATAATTATTCCGGCAAGAGATGCATCCAGCTGTACGTGTCCCTGATAATTACAGTGGCAAGAGGTGCATCCAGCTCCACGTGTCCCTGATAATGACTCCGGAAAGAGGTGCATCCAGCTGCAAGTGTCCCTGATAATTACTCTGGCAAGAGGTGCATCCACTGCAGGTGACCCTGATAATTACATCAGCCAGAGGTGCGTCCAGCTGCATGTGTCCCTGATAATTACTCTGGATAAGAGGTGCATCCAACTACAAGTATCGCTGATAATTACACTGGCAAGAGTTGCATCCATCAGTATGTGTCCATGATAATTACACTGGCAAGAGGTACATCCAGCTCCACGTGTCCCTGATAATTAAAAACACAAGAGCTGCATCCATCTCCACGTGTCCCTGATAATTACTCTGGCAAGAGGTGCATCCAGCTGCACTTGTCCCTGATCATTACTATGGTGCATCCAGCTGCAGGTGACCCTGATAATTACCCTGGCCAGAGGTGCATCCAGCTTCAAGTGAACCTTATAATTACAGTGGCAAGAGTTACATCCAGCTGCAAGTGACCCTGATAATTACTCCGGCAAGAGTTGCATCCAGCTGCATGTGTCCCTGATAATTATTCCGCCAAGAGATGCATCCAGCTGTACGTGTCCCTCATAATTACTCGGGCAAGAGGTGCATCCAGCTGCATGCGTCCCTGATAATTACTCCGGCAAGAGGTGCATCCAGCTGCACGTGTCCCTGATAATTACAAAGACAAGTGGTGCATCCAGCTGCACAGGACCCTGATAATTACTCCGGCAAGAGGTGTATCCAGCTGCAAGTGACCCTGATAATTACACTGGCAAGAGGTGAATCCAGCTGCACGTGTCCCTGATAATTATACCGGCAAGAGGTTCATCCAGCTGCAAGTGACCCTGATAATTACACCAGAAAGAGGTGCATCCAGCTGCATGTGTCCCTGATATTTACAGTGGCAAGAGGTGCATCCAACTTCAAGTATTGCTGATAATTACATTGGCAAGAGTTGTATCCAGCTGTATGTGTCCATGATAATTACACTGGCAAGAGGTGCATCCAGCTGCACGTATCCCTGATAAGTACTCTGGCAAGAGGTGTATCCAGCTGCACGTGTCCCTGATAATTACTCCGGCAAGAGGAACATCCAGCTACACGTGTCCCAGATAATTACTCCGGCAAGAATTACATCCAGCTGTAAGTGACCCTGATAATTACACCGGCCAGAGGTGCATCCAGCTGCATGTGTCCCTGATAATTAATCTGGCAAGATTTGCATCCAGCTGAACGTGTCCCTGATAATTACTCCGGCAAGAGGTGGATCCAGCTGCACGTGTCCCTGATAATTACTCCGGCAAGAGGTGCATCCAGCTGCACAGGACCCTGATAATTACTCTGGCAAGAGGTGCATCCAGCTGCAAGTGACCCTGATAATTACACCGGCCAGAGGTGCATCCAGCTGCATGTGACCCTGATAATTACTCCGGCAAGAGGTGCATCCAGCTGCATGTGTCCCTGATAATTACTCCGGCAAGAGATGCATCCAGCTGTACGTGTCCCTGATAATTACAGTGGCAAGAGGTGCATCCACTGCAGGTGACCCTGATAATTACATCAGCCAGAGGTGCGTCCAGCTGCATGTGTCCCTGATAATTACTCTGGATAAGAGGTGCATCCAACTACAAGTATCGCTGATAATTACACTGGCAAGAGTTGCATCCAGCTGTATGTGTCCATGATAATTACACTGGCAAGAGGTACATCCAGCTCCACGTGTCCCTAATAATGAAAAACACAAGAGCTGCATCCATCTCCACGTGTCCCTGATAATTACTCTGGCAAGAGGTGCATCCAGCTGCACGTGTCCCTGATCATTACTATGGTAAGAGCTGCATCCAGCTGCAGGTGACCCTGATAATTACCCTGGCCAGAGGTGCATCCAGCTTCAAGTGAACCTTATAATTACAGCGGCAAGAGTTACATCCAACTGCAAGTGACCCTGATAATTACTCCGGCAAGAGGTGCATCCAGCTGCATGTGTCCCTGATAATTATTCCGGCAAGAGATGCATCCAGCTGTACGTGTCCCTGATAGTTACTCGGGCAAGAGGTGCATCCAGCTGCATGTGTCCCTGATAATTACTCCAGCAAGAGGTGCATCCTGCTGCACGTGTCCCTGATAATTATAAAGACAAGAGGTGCATCCAGCTGCACATGTCCCTGATAATTACTCCGGCAAGAGGTGAATCCAGCTGCACGTGTCCCTGATAATTATACCGGCAAGAGATTCATCCAGCTGCAAGTGACCCTGATAATTTCACCAGCAAGAGGTGCATCCTGCTGCATGGGTCCCTGATATTTACAGTGGCAAGAGGTGCATCCAGCTGCAGGTGACCCTGATAATTACATCAGCCAGAGGTGCATCCAGCTGCATGTGTCCCTGATAATTACTCTGGCAATAGGTGCATCCAACTTCAAGTATTGCTGATAATTACATTGGCAAGAGTTGTATCCAGCTGTATATGTCCATGATAATTACACTGGCAAGAGGTGCATCCAGCTGCACGTATCCCTGATAAGTACTCTGGCAAGAGGTGTATCCAGCTGCACGTGTCCCTGATAATTACTCCGGCAAGAGGAACATCCAGCTACACGTGTCCCAGATAATTACTCCGGCAAGAATTACATCCAGCTGCAAGTGACCCTGATAATTACACCGGCCAGAGGTGCATCCAGCTGCATGTGTCCCTGATAATTAATCTGGCAAGATTTGCGTCCAGCTGAACGTGTCCCTGATAATTACTCCGGCAAGAGGTGGATCGAGCTGCACGTGTCCCTGATAATTACTCCGGCAAGAGGTGCATCCAGCTGCACGGGTCCCTGACAATTAATCTGGCTAGAGGTGCATCCAGCTGCAAGTGACCCTGATAATTACACCGGCCAGAGGTGCATCCAGCTGCATGTGTCCCTGATAATTAATCTGGCAATATTTGCATCCAGCTGAACTTGTCCCTGATAATTACTCCGGCAAGAGGTGCATCCAGCTGCACGTGTCCCTGATAATTACTCTGGCAAGAGGTGCATCCAGCTGCACGTGTCCCTGATCATTACTATGGTAAGAGGTGCATCCAGCTGCAGGTGACCCTGATAATTACACTGGCCAGAGGTGCATCCAGCTGCAAGTGAACCTTATAATTACAGCGGCAAGAGTTACATCCAGCTGCAAGTCACCCTGAGAATTACTCCGGCAAGAGGTGCATCCAGCTGCATGTGTCCCTGATAATTATTCCGGCAAGAGATGCATCCAGCTGCATGTATCCCTGATAATTACTCAGCAAGAGTTGCATCCAGCTGCACATGTCCCTGATAATTACTCCGGCAAGAGGTGCATCCACCTGCTTGTGTCCCTGATAATTACTCCGGCAAGAGGAGCATCCAGCTCCACGTGTCCATGATAATTACTCCACCCTGATTATTACACTGGCCAGAGGAGCATCCAGCTGCATGTGTCCCTGATAATTACACTGGCAAGATTTGCATCCAGCTGAACGTGTCCCTGATAATTACTCTGGCAAGAGGTGCATCCAGCTGCAGGTGACCCTGATAATTACATCAGCCAGAGCTGCATCCAGCTGCAAGTGACCCTGATAATTACTACAGCAAGAGGTGCATCCAGCTGCACGTGTCCCTGATAATTACAAAGACAAGAGGTGTATACAGCTGCACATGTCCCTGATAATTACTCCGGCAAGAGGTGTATCCAGCTGCAAGTGACCCTGATAATTACACTGGCAAGAGGTGAATCCAGCTACACGTGTCCCAGATAATTACTCTGGCAAGAATTACATCCAGCTGCAAGTGACCCTGATAATTACACCGGCCAGAGATGCATCCAGCTGCATGTGTCCCTGATAATTAATCTGGCAAGATTTGCATCCAGCTGAACGTTTCCCTGATAATTACTCCGGCAAGAGGTGGATCCAGCTGCACGTGTCCCTGATAATTACTCCGGCAAGAGGTGCATCCAGCTGCATGGGTCCGTGATAATTACTCTGGCAAGAGGTGCATCCAGCTGCAAGTGACCCTGATAATTACACCGGCCAGAGGTGCATCCAGCTGCATGTGTCGCTGATAATTAATCTGGCAATATTTGCATCCAGCTCAACGTGTCCCTGATAATTACTCCGGCAAGAGGTGCATCCATCTGCACGTGTCCCTGATAATTACTCTGGCAAGAGGTGCATCCAGCTGCACGTGTCCCTGATCATTACTATGGTAAGAGGTGCATCCAGCTGCAGGTGACCCTGATAATTACAGCGGTAAGAGTTACATCCAGCTGCAAGTGACCCTGAGAATTACTCCGGCAAGAGGTGCATCCAGCTACATGTGTCCCTGATAATTATTCCGGCAAGAGATGCATCCAGCTGCACATGTCCCTGATAATTACTCCGGCAAGAGGTGCATCCAGCTGCACGTGTCCCTGATCATTACTATGGTAAGAGGTGCATCCAGCTGCATGTGTCCCTGATAATTACACTGGCAAGATTTGAATCCAGCTGCAGGTGACCCTGATAATTACATCAGCCAGAGGTGCATCCAGCTGCATGTGTCCTTGATAATTACTCTGGCAAGAGATGCATCCAACTTCAAGTATCGCTGATAATTACACTGCCAAGAGTTGTATCCAGCTGTATGTGTCCATGATAATTACACTGGCAAGAGGTGCATCCAGCTGCACGTATCCCTGATAAGTACTCTGGCAAGATGTGCATCGAGCTGCACGTGTCCCTGATAATTACTCCGGCAAGAGGTGCATCCAGCTGCAAGTGACACTGATAATTACACTGGCAAGAGGTGAATCCACCTACATGTGTCCCTGATAATTACACCGGCCAGAGGTTTATCCAGCTGCAAGTGACCCTGATAATTACACCAGCAAGAGGTGCATCCATCTGCATGTGTCCCTGATAATTACTCCGGCAGAGGAGCTTCCACCTACACTTGTCCCTGATAATTACTCCACCCTGATAATTACACCGGCCAGAGGTGCATCCAGCTGCATGTGTCCTTGATAATTACACTGGCAAGAATTGCATCCAGCTGCACGTGTCCCTGATAATTAAACCGGCCAGAGGTGCATCCAGCTGCAAGTGAACCTTATAATTACAGCGGCAAGAGTTACATCCAGCTGCAAGTCACCCTGAGAATTACTCCGGCAAGAGGTGCATCCAGCTGCATGTGTCCCTGATAATTATTCCGGCAAGAGATCCATCCAGCTGCATGTATCCCTGATAATTACTCCGGCAAGAGTTGCATTCAGCTGCACATGTCCCTGATAATTTCTCCGGCAAGAGGTGCATCCACCTGCATGTGTCCCTGATAATTACTCCGGCAAGAGGAGCATCCAGCTCCACGTGTCCCTGATAATTACTCCACCCTGATAATTACACTGGCCAGAGGAGCATCCAGCTGCATGTGTCCCTGATAATTACACTGGCAAGATTTGCATCCAGCTGAACGTGTCCCTGATAATTACTCTGGCAAGAGGTGCATCCAGCTGCAGGTGACCCTGATAATTACATCAGCCAGAGCTGCATCCAGCTGCAAGTGACCCTGATAATTACAAAGACAAGAGGTGTATACAGCTGCACATGTCCCTGATAATTACTCCGGCAAGAGGTGTATCCAGCTGCAAGTGACCCTGATAATTACACTGGCAAGAGGTGAATCCAGCTACACGTGTCCCAGATAATTACTCTGGCAAGAATTACATCCAGCTGCAAGTGACCCTGATAATCACACCGGCCAGAGATGCATCCAGCTGCATGTGTCCCTGATAATTAATCTGGCAAGATTTGCATCCAGCTGAACGTTTCCCTGATAATTACTCCGGCAAGAGGTGGATCCAGCTGCACGTGTCCCTGATAATTACTCCGGCAAGAGGTGCATCCAGCTGCATGGGTCCGTGAATATTACTCTGACAAGAGGTGCATCCAGCTGCAAGTGACCCTGATAATTACACCGGCCAGAGGTGCATCCAGCTGCATGTGTCACTGATAATTAATCTGGCAATATTTGCATCCAGCTCAACGTGTCCCTGATAATTACTCCGGCAAGAGGTGCATCCATCTGCACGTGTCCCTGATAATTACTCTGGCAAGAGGTGCATCCAGCTGCACGTGTCGCTGATCATTACTATGGTAAGAGGTGCATCCAGCTGCAGGTGACCCTGATAATTACAGCGGCAAGAGTTACATCCAGCTGCAAGTGACCCTGATAATTACTCCGGCAAGAGGTGCATCCAGCTACATGTGTCCCTGATAATTATTCCGGCAAGAGATGCATCCAGCTGCACATGTCCCTGATAATTACTCCGGCAAGAGGTGCATACAGCTACACGTGTCCCTGATAATTATTCCACCCTGATAATTACACCGGGCAGAGGTGCATCCAGCTGCATGTGTCCCTGATAATTACACTGGCAAGATTTGCATCCAGCTGCAGGTGACCCTGATAATTACATCATCCAGAGGTGCATCCAGCTGCATGTGTCCCTGATAATTACTCTGGCAAGAGATGCATCCAACTTCAAGTATCGCTGATAATTACACTGGCAAGAGTTGTATCCAGCTGTATGTGTCCATGATAATTACACTGGCAAGAGGTGCATCCAGCTGCACGTATCCCTGATAAGTACTCTGGCAAGAGGTGCATCGAGCTGCACGTGTCCCTGATAATTACTCCGGCAAGAGGTGCATCCAGCTGCAAGTGACACTGATAATTACACTGGCAAGAGGTGAATCCACCTACATGTGTCCCTGATAATTACACCGGCAAGAGGTTTATCCAGCTGCAAGTGACCCTGATAATTACACCAGCAAGAGGTGCATCCAGCTGCATGTGTCCCTGATAATTACTCCGGCAAGAGGAGCTTCCACCTACACTTGTCCCTGATAATTACTCCACCCTGATAATTACACCGGCCAGAGGTGCATCCAGCTGCATGTGTCCTTGATAATTACACTGGCAAGAATTGCATCCAGCTGCACGTGTCCCTGATAATGACTCCGGCAAGAGGTGCATCCAGCTGCAAGAGTCCCTGATAATTACTCTGGTAAGAGGTGCATCCAGCTGCAAGTGAACATTATAATTACACCGGCCAGAGTTGCATCCAGCTGCACGTGTCCCTGATAATTACTCCGGCAAGAGGTGCATCTAGCTGCATGTGTCCCTGATAATTACACTGGCAAGAGGTGCATCCAGCTGCAGGTGACCCTGATAATTACATCAGCCAGAGGTGCATCCAGCTGCATGTGTCCCTGATAATTACTCTTGATAAGAGGTGCATCCAACTTCAAGTATCGCTGATAATTACACTGGCAAGAGTTGCATGAAGCTGTATGTGTCCATGATAATTACACTGGCAAGAGGTGCATCCAGCTGCAAGTGACCCTGATAATTACTCCGGCAAGAGGTGCATCCAGCTGCACGTGTCCCTGATAATTACAAAGACAAGAGGTGCATCCAGCTGCACATGTCCCTGATAATTACTCCGGCAAGAATTGTATCCAGCTGCAAGTGACCCTGATAATTACACTGGCAAGAGGTGAATCCAGCTGCACGTGTCCCTGATAATTATACCGGCAAGAGGTTCATCCAGCTGCAAGTGACCCTGATAATTACACCAGCAAGAGGAGCATCCAGCTGCATGTGTCCCTGATAATTACAGTGGCAAGAGGTGCATCCAGCTGCAGGTGACCCTGATAATTACGTCAGCCAGAGCTGCATCCAGCTGCAAGTGACCCTGATAATTACTCCGGCAAGAGGTGCATCCAGCTGCACGTGTCCCTGATAAATACAAAGACAAGAGGTGTATACAGCTGCACATGTCCCTGATAATTACTCCGGCAAGAGGTGTATCCAGCTGCAAGTGACCCTGATAATTACACTGGCAAGAGGTGAATCCAGCTACACGTGTCCCAGATAATTACTCTGGCAAGAATTACATCCAGCCGCAAGTGACCCAGAAATTACACCGGCCAGAGGTGCATCCAGCTGCATGTGTCCCTGATAATTAATCTGGCAAGATTTTCATCCAGCTGAACGTTTCCCTGATAATTACTCCGGCAAGAGGTGGATCCAGCTGCACGTGTCCCTGATAATTACTCCGGCAAGAGGTGCATCCAGCTGCACGGGTCCCTGATAATTACTCTGGCAAGAGGTTCATCCAGCTGCAAGTGACCCTGATAATTACACCGGCCAGAGGTGCATCCAGCTGCATGTGTCCCTGATAATTACTCTGGCAAGAGGTGCATCCAACTTCAAGTATTGCTGATAATTGCATTGGCAAGAGTTGTATCCAGCTGTATGTGTCCATGATAATTACACCGGCCAGAGGTGCATCCAGCTGCATGTGTCCCTGATAATTAATCTGGCAAGATTTGCATCCAGCTGAACGTGTCCCTGATAATTACTCTGGCAAGAGGTGCATCCAGCTGCACGGATCCCTGATAATTACTCTGGCAAGAGGTGCATCCAGCTGCAAGTGACCCTGATAATTACACCGGCCAGAGGTGCATCCAGCTGCATGTGTCCCTGATAATTACACTGGCAAGAGGTGCATCCAGCTGCAGGTGACCCTGATAATTACATCAGCCAGAGGTGCATCCAGCTGCATGTGTCCCTGATAATTACTCTTGATAAGAGGTGCATCCAACTTCAAGTATCGCTGATAATTACACTGGCAAGAGTTGCATGAAGCTGTATGTGTCCATGATAATTACACTGGCAAGAGGTGCATCCAGCTGCAAGTGACCCTGATAATTACTCCGGCAAGAGGTGCATCCAGCTGCACGTGTCCCTGATAATTACAAAGACAAGAGGTGCATCCAGCTGCACATGTCCCTGATAATTACTCCGGCAAGAAGTGTATCCAGCTGCAAGTGACCCTGATAATTACACTGGCAAGAGGTGAATCCAGCTGCACGTGTCCCTGATAATTATACCGGCAAGAGGTTCATCCAGCTGCAAGTGACCCTGATAATTACACCAGCAAGAGGAGCATCCAGCTGCATGTGTCCCTAATAATTAAAAAGACAAGAGGTGCATCAATCTGCACGTGTTCCTGATAATTACTCTGGCAAGAGGTGCATCCAGCTGCACGTGTCCCTGATCATTACTATGGTAAGAGGTGCATCCAGCTGCAGGTGACCCTGATAATTACACTGGCCAGAGGTGCATCCAGTTGCATGTGTCCCTGATAATAACTCTGGATAAGAGGTGCATCCAACTTCAAGTATCGCTGATAATTACACTGGCAAGAGTTGCATGAAGCTGTATGTGTCCATGATAATTACACTGGCAAGAGGTGCATCCAGCTCCACGTGTCCCTGATAATTAAAAAGACAAGAGGTGCATCAATCTGCACGTGTTCCTGATAATTACTCTGGCAAGAGGTGCATCCAGCTGCACGTGTCCCTGATCATTACTATGGTAAGAGGTGCATCCAGCTGCAGGTGACCCTGATAATTACACTGGCCAGAGGTGCATCCAGCTGCAAGTGAACCTTATAATTACAGCGGCAAGAGTTACATCCAGCTGCAAGTGACCCTGATAATTACTCCGGCAAGAGGTGCATCCAGCTGCATGTGTCCCTGATAATTATTCCGGCAAGAGATGCATCCAGCTGTACGTGTCCCTGATAATTACAGTGGCAAGAGGTGCATCCAGCTCCACGTTTCCCTGATAATGACTCCGGCAAGAGGTGCATCCAGCTGCAAGTGTCCCTGATAATTACTCTGGCAAGAGGTGCATCCACTGCAGGTGATCCTGATAATTAGACCAGACAGAGGTGCATCCAGCTGCAAGTGACCCTGATAATTACTCCGGCAAGAGGTGCATCCAGCTGCACGTGTCCCTGATAATTACAAAGACAAGAGGTGCATCCAGCTGCACATGTCCCTGATAATTACTCCGGCAAGAGGTGCATCCAGCTGCACGTGACCCTGATAATTACATCAGCCAGAGGAGCGTCCAGCTGCATGTGTCCCTGATAATTACTCTGGATAAGAGGTGCATCAAACTACAAGTATCGCTGATAATTACACTGGCAAGAGTTGCATCCAGCTGTATGTGTCCATGATAATTACACTGGCAAGAGGTACATCCAGCTCCACGTGTCCCTGATAATTAAAAAGACAAGAGCTGCATCCATCTCCACGTGTCCCTGATAATTACTCTGGCAAGAGGTGCATCCAGCTGCACGTGTCCCTGATCATTACTATGGTAAGAGGTGCATCCAGCTGCAGGTGACCCTGATCATTACCCTGGCCAGAGGTGCATCCAGCTTCAAGTGAACCTTATAATTACAGCGGCAAGAGTTACATCCAGCTGCAAGTGACCCTGATAATTACTCCGGCAAGAGGTCCATCCAGCTGCATGTGTCCCTGATAATTATTCCGGCAAGAGATGCATCCAGCTCTACGTGTCCCTGATAATTACTCGGCAAGAGGTGCATCCAGCTGCATGTGTCCCTGATAATTACTCCGGCAAGAGGAGCATCCAGCTACACGTGTCCCTGATAATTACTCCACCCTGATAATTACACCGGCCAGAGGTGAATCCAGCTACACGTGTCCCAGATAATTACTCTGGCAAGAATTACATCCAGCTGCAAGTGACCC
The DNA here is from genome assembly GCF_036971445.1 of Narcine bancroftii. Classification (NCBI taxonomy): domain Eukaryota; kingdom Metazoa; phylum Chordata; class Chondrichthyes; order Torpediniformes; family Narcinidae; genus Narcine; species Narcine bancroftii. The sequence goes on from NC_091481.1 coordinate 40,425,317, forward strand.
TGATAATTACACCGGCCAGAGATGCATCCAGCTGCATGTGTCCCTGATAATTAATCTGGCAAGATTTGCATCCAGCTGAACGTTTCCCTGATAATTACTCCGGCAAGAGGTGGATCCAGCTGCACGTGTCCCTGATAATTACTCCGGCAAGAGGTGCATCCAGCTGCATGGGTCCGTGATAATTACTCTGGCAAGAGGTGCATCCAGCTGCAAGTGACCCTGATAATTACACCGGCCAGAGGTGCATCCAGCTGCATGTGTCACTGATAATTAATCTGGCAATATTTGCATCCAGCTCAACGTGTCCCTGATAATTACTCCGGCAAGAGGTGCATCCATCTGCACGTGTCCCTGATAATTACTCTGGCAAGAGGTGCATCCAGCTGCACGTGTCCCTGATCATTACTATGGTAAGAGGTGCATCCAGCTGCAGGTGACCCTGATAATTACAGAGGCAAGAGTTACATCCAGCTGCAAGTGACCCTGAGAATTACTCCGGCAAGAGGTGCATCCAGCTACATGTGTCCCTGATAATTATTCCGGCAAGAGATGCATCCAGCTGCACATGTCCCTGATAATTACTCCGGCAAGAGGTGCATACAGCTACACGTGTCCCTGATAATTATTCCACCCTGATAATTACACCGGGCAGATGTGCATCCAGCTGCATGTGTCCCTGATAATTACACTGGCAAGATTTGCATCCAGCTGCAGGTGACCCTGATAATTACATCAGCCAGAGGTGCATCCAGCTGCATGTGTCCCTGATAATTACTCTGGCAAGAGATGCATCCAACTTCAAGTATCGCTGATAATTACACTGGCAAGAGTTGTATCCAGCTGTATGTGTCCATGATAATTACACTGGCAAGAGGTGCATCCAGCTGCACGTATCCCTGATAAGTACTCTGGCAAGAGGTGCATCCAGCTGCAAGTGACCCCGATAATTACACTGGCAAGAGGTGAATCCACCTACATGTGTCCCTGATAATTACACCGGTAAGAGGTTTATCCAGCTGCAAGTGACCCTGATAATTACACCAGCAAGAGGTGCATCCAGCTGCATGTATCCCTGATAATTACTCCGGCAAGAGGAGCTTCCACCTACACTTGTCCCTGATAATTACTCCACCCTGATAATTACACCGGCCAGAGGTGCATCCAGCTGCATGTGTCCTTGATAATTACACTGGCAAGAATTGCATCCAGCTGCACGTGTCCCTGATAATGACTCCGGCAAGAGGTGCATCCAGCTGCAAGTGTCCCTGATAATTACTCTGGTAAGAGGTGCATCCAGCTGCAAGTGAACATTATAATTACAACGGCCAGAGTTGCATCCAGCTGCACGTGTCCCTGATAATTACTCCGGCAAGAGGTGCATCTAGCTGCATGTGTCCCTGATAATTACACTGGCAAGAATTGCATCCTGCTGCACGTGTCCCTGATAATGACTCCGGCAAGAGGTGCATCCAGCTGCAAGTGTCCCTGATAATTACTCTGGTAAGAGGTGCATCCAGCTGCAAGTGAACATTATAATTACAACGGCCAGAGTTGCATCCAGCTGCACGTGTCCCTGATAATTACTCCGGCAAGAGGTGCATCTAGCTGCATGTGTCCCTGATAATTACACTGGCAAGAGGTGCATCCAGCTGCACGTGACCCTGATAATTACATCAGCCAGAGGTGCATCCAGTTGCATGTGTCCCTGATAATTACTCTGGATAAGAGGTGCATCCAACTTCAAGTATCGCTGATAATTACACTGGCAAGAGTTGCATGAAGCTGTATGTGTCCATGATAATTACACTGGCAAGAGGTGCATCCAGCTCCACGTGTCCCTGATAATTAAAAAGACAAGAGGTGCATCAATCTGCACGTGTTCCTGATAATTACTCTGGCAAGAGGTGCATCCAGCTGCACGTGTCCCTGATCATTACTATGGTAAAGGTGCATCCAGCTGCAGGTGACCCTGATAATTACACTGGCCAGAGGTGCATCCAGCTGCAAGTGAACCTTATAATTACAGCGGCAAGAGTTACATCCAGCTGCAAGTGACCCTGATAATTACTCCGGCAAGAGGTGCATCCAGCTGCATGTGTCCCTGATAATTATTCCGGCAAGAGATGCATCCAGCTGTACGTGTCCCTGATAATTACAGTGGCAAGAGGTGCATCCAGCTCCACGTTTCCCTGATAATGACTCCGGCAAGAGGTGCATCCAGCTACAAGTGTCCCTGATAATTACTCTGGCAAGAGGTGCATCCACTGCAGGTGATCCTGATAATTACACCAGACAGAGGTGCATCCAGCTGCAAGTGACCCCGATAATTACACTGGCAAGAGGTGAATCCACCTACATGTGTCCCTGATAATTACACCGGTAAGAGGTTTATCCAGCTGCAAGTGACCATGATAATTACACCAGCAAGAGGTGCATCCAGCTGCATGTATCCCTGATAATTACTCCGGCAAGAGGAGCTTCCACCTACACTTGTCCCTGATAATTACTCCACCCTGATAATTACACCGGCCAGAGGTGCATCCAGCTGCATGTGTCCTTGATAATTACACTGGCAAGAATTGCATCCAGCTGCACGTGTCCCTGATAATGACTCCGGCAAGAGGTGCATCCAGCTGCAAGTGTCCCTGATAATTACTCTGGTAAGAGGTGCATCCAGCTGCAAGTGAACATTATAATTACAACGGCCAGAGTTGCATCCAGCTGCACGTGTCCCTGATAATTACTCCGGCAAGAGGTGCATCTAGCTGCATGTGTCCCTGATAATTATTCCGGCAAGAGATGCATCCAGCTGCACATGTCCCTGATAATTACTCCGGCAAGAGGTGCATACAGCTACACGTGTCCCTGATAATTATTCCACCCTGATAATTACACCGGGCAGAGGTGCATCCAGCTGCATGTGTCCCTGATAATTACACTGGCAAGATTTGCATCCAGCTGCAGGTGACCCTGATAATTACATCATCCAGAGGTGCATCCAGCTGCATGTGTCCCTGATAATTACTCTGGCAAGAGATGCATCCAACTTCAAGTATCGCTGATAATTACACTGGCAAGAGTTGTATCCAGCTGTATGTGTCCATGATAATTACACTGGCAAGAGGTGCATCCAGCTGCACGTATCCCTGATAAGTACTCTGGCAAGAGGTGCATCGAGCTGCACGTGTCCCTGATAATTACTCCGGCAAGAGGTGCATCCAGCTGCAAGTGACACTGATAATTACACTGGCAAGAGGTGAATCCACCTACATGTGTCCCTGATAATTACACCGGCAAGAGGTTTATCCAGCTGCAAGTGACCCTGATAATTACACCAGCAAGAGGTGCATCCAGCTGCATGTGTCCCTGATAATTACTCCGGCAAGAGGAGCTTCCACCTACACTTGTCCCTGATAATTACTCCACCCTGATAATTACACCGGCCAGAGGTGCATCCAGCTGCATGTGTCCTTGATAATTACACTGGCAAGAATTGCATCCAGCTGCACGTGTCCCTGATAATGACTCCGGCAAGAGGTGCATCCAGCTGCAAGAGTCCCTGATAATTACTCTGGTAAGAGGTGCATCCAGCTGCAAGTGAACATTATAATTACACCGGCCAGAGTTGCATCCAGCTGCACGTGTCCCTGATAATTACTCCGGCAAGAGGTGCATCTAGCTGCATGTGTCCCTGATAATTACACTGGCAAGAGGTGCATCCAGCTGCAGGTGACCCTGATAATTACATCAGCCAGAGGTGCATCCAGCTGCATGTGTCCCTGATAATTACTCTTGATAAGAGGTGCATCCAACTTCAAGTATCGCTGATAATTACACTGGCAAGAGTTGCATGAAGCTGTATGTGTCCATGATAATTACACTGGCAAGAGGTGCATCCAGCTGCAAGTGACCCTGATAATTACTCCGGCAAGAGGTGCATCCAGCTGCACGTGTCCCTGATAATTACAAAGACAAGAGGTGCATCCAGCTGCACATGTCCCTGATAATTACTCCGGCAAGAATTGTATCCAGCTGCAAGTGACCCTGATAATTACACTGGCAAGAGGTGAATCCAGCTGCACGTGTCCCTGATAATTATACCGGCAAGAGGTTCATCCAGCTGCAAGTGACCCTGATAATTACACCAGCAAGAGGAGCATCCAGCTGCATGTGTCCCTGATAATTACAGTGGCAAGAGGTGCATCCAGCTGCAGGTGACCCTGATAATTACGTCAGCCAGAGCTGCATCCAGCTGCAAGTGACCCTGATAATTACTCCGGCAAGAGGTGCATCCAGCTGCACGTGTCCCTGATAAATACAAAGACAAGAGGTGTATACAGCTGCACATGTCCCTGATAATTACTCCGGCAAGAGGTGTATCCAGCTGCAAGTGACCCTGATAATTACACTGGCAAGAGGTGAATCCAGCTACACGTGTCCCAGATAATTACTCTGGCAAGAATTACATCCAGCTGCAAGTGACCCAGAAATTACACCGGCCAGAGGTGCATCCAGCTGCATGTGTCCCTGATAATTAATCTGGCAAGATTTTCATCCAGCTGAACGTTTCCCTGATAATTACTCCGGCAAGAGGTGGATCCAGCTGCACGTGTCCCTGATAATTACTCCGGCAAGAGGTGCATCCAGCTGCACGGGTCCCTGATAATTACTCTGGCAAGAGGTTCATCCAGCTGCAAGTGACCCTGATAATTACACCGGCCAGAGGTGCATCCAGCTGCATGTGTCCCTGATAATTACTCTGGCAAGAGGTGCATCCAACTTCAAGTATTGCTGATAATTGCATTGGCAAGAGTTGTATCCAGCTGTATGTGTCCATGATAATTACACTGGCAAGAGGTGCATCCAGCTGCACGTATCCCTGATAAGTACTCTGGCAAAAGGTGTATCCAGCTGCACGTATCCCTGATAATTACTCCGGCAAGAGGAACATTCAGCTACACGTGTCGCAGATAATTACACTGGCAAGAATTACATCCAGCTGCAAGTGACCCTGATAATTACACCGGCCAGAGGTGCATCCAGCTGCATGTGTCCCTGATAATTAATCTGGCAAGATTTGCATCCAGCTGAACGTGTCCCTGATAATTACTCTGGCAAGAGGTGCATCCAGCTGCACGGATCCCTGATAATTACTCTGGCAAGAGGTGCATCCAGCTGCAAGTGACCCTGATAATTACACCGGCCAGAGGTGCATCCAGCTGCATGTGTCCCTGATAATTACACTGGCAAGAGGTGCATCCAGCTGCAGGTGACCCTGATAATTACATCAGCCAGAGGTGCATCCAGCTGCATGTGTCCCTGATAATTACTCTTGATAAGAGGTGCATCCAACTTCAAGTATCGCTGATAATTACACTGGCAAGAGTTGCATGAAGCTGTATGTGTCCATGATAATTACACTGGCAAGAGGTGCATCCAGCTGCAAGTGACCCTGATAATTACTCCGGCAAGAGGTGCATCCAGCTGCACGTGTCCCTGATAATTACAAAGACAAGAGGTGCATCCAGCTGCACATGTCCCTGATGATTACTCCGGCAAGAAGTGTATCCAGCTGCAAGTGACCCTGATAATTACACTGGCAAGAGGTGAATCCAGCTGCACGTGTCCCTGATAATTATACCGGCAAGAGGTTCATCCAGCTGCAAGTGACCCTGATAATTACACCAGCAAGAGGAGCATCCAGCTGCATGTGTCCCTGATAATTAAAAAGACAAGAGGTGCATCAATCTGCACGTGTTCCTGATAATTACTCTGGCAAGAGGTGCATCCAGCTGCACGTGTCCCTGATCATTACTATGGTAAGAGGTGCATCCAGCTGCAGGTGACCCTGATAATTACACTGGCCAGAGGTGCATCCAGCTGCAAGTGAACCTTATAATTACAGCGGCAAGAGTTACATCCAGCTGCAAGTGACCCTGATAATTACTCCGGCAAGAGGTGCATCCAGCTGCATGTGTCCCTGATAATTATTCCGGCAAGAGATGCATCCAGCTGTACGTGTCCCTGATAATTACAGTGGCAAGAGGTGCATCCAGCTCCACGTGTCCCTGATAATGACTCCGGAAAGAGGTGCATCCAGCTGCAAGTGTCCCTGATAATTACTCTGGCAAGAGGTGCATCCACTGCAGGTGACCCTGATAATTACATCAGCCAGAGGTGCGTCCAGCTGCATGTGTCCCTGATAATTACTCTGGATAAGAGGTGCATCCAACTACAAGTATCGCTGATAATTACACTGGCAAGAGTTGCATCCATCAGTATGTGTCCATGATAATTACACTGGCAAGAGGTACATCCAGCTCCACGTGTCCCTGATAATTAAAAACACAAGAGCTGCATCCATCTCCACGTGTCCCTGATAATTACTCTGGCAAGAGGTGCATCCAGCTGCACTTGTCCCTGATCATTACTATGGTGCATCCAGCTGCAGGTGACCCTGATAATTACCCTGGCCAGAGGTGCATCCAGCTTCAAGTGAACCTTATAATTACAGTGGCAAGAGTTACATCCAGCTGCAAGTGACCCTGATAATTACTCCGGCAAGAGTTGCATCCAGCTGCATGTGTCCCTGATAATTATTCCGCCAAGAGATGCATCCAGCTGTACGTGTCCCTCATAATTACTCGGGCAAGAGGTGCATCCAGCTGCATGCGTCCCTGATAATTACTCCGGCAAGAGGTGCATCCAGCTGCACGTGTCCCTGATAATTACAAAGACAAGTGGTGCATCCAGCTGCACAGGACCCTGATAATTACTCCGGCAAGAGGTGTATCCAGCTGCAAGTGACCCTGATAATTACACTGGCAAGAGGTGAATCCAGCTGCACGTGTCCCTGATAATTATACCGGCAAGAGGTTCATCCAGCTGCAAGTGACCCTGATAATTACACCAGAAAGAGGTGCATCCAGCTGCATGTGTCCCTGATATTTACAGTGGCAAGAGGTGCATCCAACTTCAAGTATTGCTGATAATTACATTGGCAAGAGTTGTATCCAGCTGTATGTGTCCATGATAATTACACTGGCAAGAGGTGCATCCAGCTGCACGTATCCCTGATAAGTACTCTGGCAAGAGGTGTATCCAGCTGCACGTGTCCCTGATAATTACTCCGGCAAGAGGAACATCCAGCTACACGTGTCCCAGATAATTACTCCGGCAAGAATTACATCCAGCTGTAAGTGACCCTGATAATTACACCGGCCAGAGGTGCATCCAGCTGCATGTGTCCCTGATAATTAATCTGGCAAGATTTGCATCCAGCTGAACGTGTCCCTGATAATTACTCCGGCAAGAGGTGGATCCAGCTGCACGTGTCCCTGATAATTACTCCGGCAAGAGGTGCATCCAGCTGCACAGGACCCTGATAATTACTCTGGCAAGAGGTGCATCCAGCTGCAAGTGACCCTGATAATTACACCGGCCAGAGGTGCATCCAGCTGCATGTGACCCTGATAATTACTCCGGCAAGAGGTGCATCCAGCTGCATGTGTCCCTGATAATTACTCCGGCAAGAGATGCATCCAGCTGTACGTGTCCCTGATAATTACAGTGGCAAGAGGTGCATCCACTGCAGGTGACCCTGATAATTACATCAGCCAGAGGTGCGTCCAGCTGCATGTGTCCCTGATAATTACTCTGGATAAGAGGTGCATCCAACTACAAGTATCGCTGATAATTACACTGGCAAGAGTTGCATCCAGCTGTATGTGTCCATGATAATTACACTGGCAAGAGGTACATCCAGCTCCACGTGTCCCTAATAATGAAAAACACAAGAGCTGCATCCATCTCCACGTGTCCCTGATAATTACTCTGGCAAGAGGTGCATCCAGCTGCACGTGTCCCTGATCATTACTATGGTAAGAGCTGCATCCAGCTGCAGGTGACCCTGATAATTACCCTGGCCAGAGGTGCATCCAGCTTCAAGTGAACCTTATAATTACAGCGGCAAGAGTTACATCCAACTGCAAGTGACCCTGATAATTACTCCGGCAAGAGGTGCATCCAGCTGCATGTGTCCCTGATAATTATTCCGGCAAGAGATGCATCCAGCTGTACGTGTCCCTGATAGTTACTCGGGCAAGAGGTGCATCCAGCTGCATGTGTCCCTGATAATTACTCCAGCAAGAGGTGCATCCTGCTGCACGTGTCCCTGATAATTATAAAGACAAGAGGTGCATCCAGCTGCACATGTCCCTGATAATTACTCCGGCAAGAGGTGAATCCAGCTGCACGTGTCCCTGATAATTATACCGGCAAGAGATTCATCCAGCTGCAAGTGACCCTGATAATTTCACCAGCAAGAGGTGCATCCTGCTGCATGGGTCCCTGATATTTACAGTGGCAAGAGGTGCATCCAGCTGCAGGTGACCCTGATAATTACATCAGCCAGAGGTGCATCCAGCTGCATGTGTCCCTGATAATTACTCTGGCAATAGGTGCATCCAACTTCAAGTATTGCTGATAATTACATTGGCAAGAGTTGTATCCAGCTGTATATGTCCATGATAATTACACTGGCAAGAGGTGCATCCAGCTGCACGTATCCCTGATAAGTACTCTGGCAAGAGGTGTATCCAGCTGCACGTGTCCCTGATAATTACTCCGGCAAGAGGAACATCCAGCTACACGTGTCCCAGATAATTACTCCGGCAAGAATTACATCCAGCTGCAAGTGACCCTGATAATTACACCGGCCAGAGGTGCATCCAGCTGCATGTGTCCCTGATAATTAATCTGGCAAGATTTGCGTCCAGCTGAACGTGTCCCTGATAATTACTCCGGCAAGAGGTGGATCGAGCTGCACGTGTCCCTGATAATTACTCCGGCAAGAGGTGCATCCAGCTGCACGGGTCCCTGACAATTAATCTGGCTAGAGGTGCATCCAGCTGCAAGTGACCCTGATAATTACACCGGCCAGAGGTGCATCCAGCTGCATGTGTCCCTGATAATTAATCTGGCAATATTTGCATCCAGCTGAACTTGTCCCTGATAATTACTCCGGCAAGAGGTGCATCCAGCTGCACGTGTCCCTGATAATTACTCTGGCAAGAGGTGCATCCAGCTGCACGTGTCCCTGATCATTACTATGGTAAGAGGTGCATCCAGCTGCAGGTGACCCTGATAATTACACTGGCCAGAGGTGCATCCAGCTGCAAGTGAACCTTATAATTACAGCGGCAAGAGTTACATCCAGCTGCAAGTCACCCTGAGAATTACTCCGGCAAGAGGTGCATCCAGCTGCATGTGTCCCTGATAATTATTCCGGCAAGAGATGCATCCAGCTGCATGTATCCCTGATAATTACTCAGCAAGAGTTGCATCCAGCTGCACATGTCCCTGATAATTACTCCGGCAAGAGGTGCATCCACCTGCTTGTGTCCCTGATAATTACTCCGGCAAGAGGAGCATCCAGCTCCACGTGTCCCTGATAATTACTCCACCCTGATTATTACACTGGCCAGAGGAGCATCCAGCTGCATGTGTCCCTGATAATTACACTGGCAAGATTTGCATCCAGCTGAACGTGTCCCTGATAATTACTCTGGCAAGAGGTGCATCCAGCTGCAGGTGACCCTGATAATTACATCAGCCAGAGCTGCATCCAGCTGCAAGTGACCCTGATAATTACTACAGCAAGAGGTGCATCCAGCTGCACGTGTCCCTGATAATTACAAAGACAAGAGGTGTATACAGCTGCACATGTCCCTGATAATTACTCCGGCAAGAGGTGTATCCAGCTGCAAGTGACCCTGATAATTACACTGGCAAGAGGTGAATCCAGCTACACGTGTCCCAGATAATTACTCTGGCAAGAATTACATCCAGCTGCAAGTGACCCTGATAATTACACCGGCCAGAGATGCATCCAGCTGCATGTGTCCCTGATAATTAATCTGGCAAGATTTGCATCCAGCTGAACGTTTCCCTGATAATTACTCCGGCAAGAGGTGGATCCAGCTGCACGTGTCCCTGATAATTACTCCGGCAAGAGGTGCATCCAGCTGCATGGGTCCGTGATAATTACTCTGGCAAGAGGTGCATCCAGCTGCAAGTGACCCTGATAATTACACCGGCCAGAGGTGCATCCAGCTGCATGTGTCGCTGATAATTAATCTGGCAATATTTGCATCCAGCTCAACGTGTCCCTGATAATTACTCCGGCAAGAGGTGCATCCATCTGCACGTGTCCCTGATAATTACTCTGGCAAGAGGTGCATCCAGCTGCACGTGTCCCTGATCATTACTATGGTAAGAGGTGCATCCAGCTGCAGGTGACCCTGATAATTACAGCGGTAAGAGTTACATCCAGCTGCAAGTGACCCTGAGAATTACTCCGGCAAGAGGTGCATCCAGCTACATGTGTCCCTGATAATTATTCCGGCAAGAGATGCATCCAGCTGCACATGTCCCTGATAATTACTCCGGCAAGAGGTGCATACAGCTACACGTGTCCCTGATAATTATTCCACCCTGATAATTACACCGGGCAGAGGTGCATCCAGCTGCATGTGTCCCTGATAATTACACTGGCAAGATTTGCATCCAGCTGCAGGTGACCCTGATAATTACATCAGCCAGAGGTGCATCCAGCTGCATGTGTCCTTGATAATTACTCTGGCAAGAGATGCATCCAACTTCAAGTATCGCTGATAATTACACTGCCAAGAGTTGTATCCAGCTGTATGTGTCCATGATAATTACACTGGCAAGAGGTGCATCCAGCTGCACGTATCCCTGATAAGTACTCTGGCAAGATGTGCATCGAGCTGCACGTGTCCCTGATAATTACTCCGGCAAGAGGTGCATCCAGCTGCAAGTGACACTGATAATTACACTGGCAAGAGGTGAATCCACCTACATGTGTCCCTGATAATTACACCGGCCAGAGGTTTATCCAGCTGCAAGTGACCCTGATAATTACACCAGCAAGAGGTGCATCCATCTGCATGTGTCCCTGATAATTACTCCGGCAGAGGAGCTTCCACCTACACTTGTCCCTGATAATTACTCCACCCTGATAATTACACCGGCCAGAGGTGCATCCAGCTGCATGTGTCCTTGATAATTACACTGGCAAGAATTGCATCCAGCTGCACGTGTCCCTGATAATTAAACCGGCCAGAGGTGCATCCAGCTGCAAGTGAACCTTATAATTACAGCGGCAAGAGTTACATCCAGCTGCAAGTCACCCTGAGAATTACTCCGGCAAGAGGTGCATCCAGCTGCATGTGTCCCTGATAATTATTCCGGCAAGAGATCCATCCAGCTGCATGTATCCCTGATAATTACTCCGGCAAGAGTTGCATTCAGCTGCACATGTCCCTGATAATTTCTCCGGCAAGAGGTGCATCCACCTGCATGTGTCCCTGATAATTACTCCGGCAAGAGGAGCATCCAGCTCCACGTGTCCCTGATAATTACTCCACCCTGATAATTACACTGGCCAGAGGAGCATCCAGCTGCATGTGTCCCTGATAATTACACTGGCAAGATTTGCATCCAGCTGAACGTGTCCCTGATAATTACTCTGGCAAGAGGTGCATCCAGCTGCAGGTGACCCTGATAATTACATCAGCCAGAGCTGCATCCAGCTGCAAGTGACCCTGATAATTACAAAGACAAGAGGTGTATACAGCTGCACATGTCCCTGATAATTACTCCGGCAAGAGGTGTATCCAGCTGCAAGTGACCCTGATAATTACACTGGCAAGAGGTGAATCCAGCTACACGTGTCCCAGATAATTACTCTGGCAAGAATTACATCCAGCTGCAAGTGACCCTGATAATCACACCGGCCAGAGATGCATCCAGCTGCATGTGTCCCTGATAATTAATCTGGCAAGATTTGCATCCAGCTGAACGTTTCCCTGATAATTACTCCGGCAAGAGGTGGATCCAGCTGCATGTGTCCTTGATAATTACTCTGGCAAGAGATGCATCCAACTTCAAGTATCGCTGATAATTACACTGCCAAGAGTTGTATCCAGCTGTATGTGTCCATGATAATTACACTGGCAAGAGGTGCATCCAGCTGCACGTATCCCTGATAAGTACTCTGGCAAGATGTGCATCGAGCTGCACGTGTCCCTGATAATTACTCCGGCAAGAGGTGCATCCAGCTGCAAGTGACACTGATAATTACACTGGCAAGAGGTGAATCCACCTACATGTGTCCCTGATAATTACACCGGCCAGAGGTTTATCCAGCTGCAAGTGACCCTGATAATTACACCAGCAAGAGGTGCATCCATCTGCATGTGTCCCTGATAATTACTCCGGCAGAGGAGCTTCCACCTACACTTGTCCCTGATAATTACTCCACCCTGATAATTACACCGGCCAGAGGTGCATCCAGCTGCATGTGTCCTTGATAATTACACTGGCAAGAATTGCATCCAGCTGCACGTGTCCCTGATAATTAAACCGGCCAGAGGTGCATCCAGCTGCAAGTGAACCTTATAATTACAGCGGCAAGAGTTACATCCAGCTGCAAGTCACCCTGAGAATTACTCCGGCAAGAGGTGCATCCAGCTGCATGTGTCCCTGATAATTATTCCGGCAAGAGATCCATCCAGCTGCATGTATCCCTGATAATTACTCCGGCAAGAGTTGCATTCAGCTGCACATGTCCCTGATAATTTCTCCGGCAAGAGGTGCATCCACCTGCATGTGTCCCTGATAATTACTCCGGCAAGAGGAGCATCCAGCTCCACGTGTCCCTGATAATTACTCCACCCTGATAATTACACTGGCCAGAGGAGCATCCAGCTGCATGTGTCCCTGATAATTACACTGGCAAGATTTGCATCCAGCTGAACGTGTCCCTGATAATTACTCTGGCAAGAGGTGCATCCAGCTGCAGGTGACCCTGATAATTACATCAGCCAGAGCTGCATCCAGCTGCAAGTGACCCTGATAATTACAAAGACAAGAGGTGTATACAGCTGCACATGTCCCTGATAATTACTCCGGCAAGAGGTGTATCCAGCTGCAAGTGACCCTGATAATTACACTGGCAAGAGGTGAATCCAGCTACACGTGTCCCAGATAATTACTCTGGCAAGAATTACATCCAGCTGCAAGTGACCCTGATAATCACACCGGCCAGAGATGCATCCAGCTGCATGTGTCCCTGATAATTAATCTGGCAAGATTTGCATCCAGCTGAACGTTTCCCTGATAATTACTCCGGCAAGAGGTGGATCCAGCTGCACGTGTCCCTGATAATTACTCCGGCAAGAGGTGCATCCAGCTGCATGGGTCCGTGAATATTACTCTGACAAGAGGTGCATCCAGCTGCAAGTGACCCTGATAATTACACCGGCCAGAGGTGCATCCAGCTGCATGTGTCACTGATAATTAATCTGGCAATATTTGCATCCAGCTCAACGTGTCCCTGATAATTACTCCGGCAAGAGGTGCATCCATCTGCACGTGTCCCTGATAATTACTCTGGCAAGAGGTGCATCCAGCTGCACGTGTCGCTGATCATTACTATGGTAAGAGGTGCATCCAGCTGCAGGTGACCCTGATAATTACAGCGGCAAGAGTTACATCCAGCTGCAAGTGACCCTGATAATTACTCCGGCAAGAGGTGCATCCAGCTACATGTGTCCCTGATAATTATTCCGGCAAGAGATGCATCCAGCTGCACATGTCCCTGATAATTACTCCGGCAAGAGGTGCATACAGCTACACGTGTCCCTGATAATTATTCCACCCTGATAATTACACCGGGCAGAGGTGCATCCAGCTGCATGTGTCCCTGATAATTACACTGGCAAGATTTGCATCCAGCTGCAGGTGACCCTGATAATTACATCATCCAGAGGTGCATCCAGCTGCATGTGTCCCTGATAATTACTCTGGCAAGAGATGCATCCAACTTCAAGTATCGCTGATAATTACACTGGCAAGAGTTGTATCCAGCTGTATGTGTCCATGATAATTACACTGGCAAGAGGTGCATCCAGCTGCACGTATCCCTGATAAGTACTCTGGCAAGAGGTGCATCGAGCTGCACGTGTCCCTGATAATTACTCCGGCAAGAGGTGCATCCAGCTGCAAGTGACACTGATAATTACACTGGCAAGAGGTGAATCCACCTACATGTGTCCCTGATAATTACACCGGCAAGAGGTTTATCCAGCTGCAAGTGACCCTGATAATTACACCAGCAAGAGGTGCATCCAGCTGCATGTGTCCCTGATAATTACTCCGGCAAGAGGAGCTTCCACCTACACTTGTCCCTGATAATTACTCCACCCTGATAATTACACCGGCCAGAGGTGCATCCAGCTGCATGTGTCCTTGATAATTACACTGGCAAGAATTGCATCCAGCTGCACGTGTCCCTGATAATGACTCCGGCAAGAGGTGCATCCAGCTGCAAGAGTCCCTGATAATTACTCTGGTAAGAGGTGCATCCAGCTGCAAGTGAACATTATAATTACACCGGCCAGAGTTGCATCCAGCTGCACGTGTCCCTGATAATTACTCCGGCAAGAGGTGCATCTAGCTGCATGTGTCCCTGATAATTACACTGGCAAGAGGTGCATCCAGCTGCAGGTGACCCTGATAATTACATCAGCCAGAGGTGCATCCAGCTGCATGTGTCCCTGATAATTACTCTTGATAAGAGGTGCATCCAACTTCAAGTATCGCTGATAATTACACTGCCAAGAGTTGCATGAAGCTGTATGTGTCCATGATAATTACACTGGCAAGAGGTGCATCCAGCTGCAAGTGACCCTGATAATTACTCCGGCAAGAGGTGCATCCAGCTGCACGTGTCCCTGATAATTACAAAGACAAGAGGTGCATCCAGCTGCACATGTCCCTGATAATTACTCCGGCAAGAATTATATCCAGCTGCAAGTGACCCTGATAATTACACTGGCAAGAGGTGAATCCAGCTGCACGTGTCCCTGATAATTATACCGGCAAGAGGTTCATCCAGCTGCAAGTGACCCTGATAATTACACCAGCAAGAGGAGCATCCAGCTGCATGTGTCCCTGATAATTACAGTGGCAAGAGGTGCATCCAGCTGCAGGTGACCCTGATAATTACGTCAGCCAGAGCTGCATCCAGCTGCAAGTGACCCTGATAATTACTCCGGCAAGAGGTGCATCCAGCTGCACGTGTCCCTGATAAATACAAAGACAAGAGGTGTATACAGCTGCACATGTCCCTGATAATTACTCCGGCAAGAGGTGTATCCAGCTGCAAGTGACCCTGATAATTACACTGGCAAGAGGTGAATCCAGCTACACGTGTCCCAGATAATTACTCTGGCAAGAATTACATCCAGCCGCAAGTGACCCAGAAATTACACCGGCCAGAGGTGCATCCAGCTGCATGTGTCCCTGATAATTAATCTGGCAAGATTTTCATCCAGCTGAACGTTTCCCTGATAATTACTCCGGCAAGAGGTGGATCCAGCTGCACGTGTCCCTGATAATTACTCCGGCAAGAGGTGCATCCAGCTGCACGGGTCCCTGATAATTACTCTGGCAAGAGGTTCATCCAGCTGCAAGTGACCCTGATAATTACACCGGCCAGAGGTGCATCCAGCTGCATGTGTCCCTGATAATTACTCTGGCAAGAGGTGCATCCAACTTCAAGTATTGCTGATAATTGCATTGGCAAGAGTTGTATCCAGCTGTATGTGTCCATGATAATTACACTGGCAAGAGGTGCATCCAGCTGCACGTATCCCTGATAAGTACTCTGGCAAAAGGTGTATCCAGCTGCACGTATCCCTGATAATTACTCCGGCAAGAGGAACATTCAGCTACACGTGTCGCAGATAATTACACTGGCAAGAATTACATCCAGCTGCAAGTGACCCTGATAATTACACCGGCCAGAGGTGCATCCAGCTGCATGTGTCCCTGATAATTAATCTGGCAAGATTTGCATCCAGCTGAACGTGTCCCTGATAATTACTCTGGCAAGAGGTGCATCCAGCTGCACGGATCCCTGATAATTACTCTGGCAAGAGGTGCATCCAGCTGCAAGTGACCCTGATAATTACACCGGCCAGAGGTGCATCCAGCTGCATGTGTCCCTGATAATTACACTGGCAAGAGGTGCATCCAGCTGCAGGTGACCCTGATAATTACATCAGCCAGAGGTGCATCCAGCTGCATGTGTCCCTGATAATTACTCTTGATAAGAGGTGCATCCAACTTCAAGTATCGCTGATAATTACACTGGCAAGAGTTGCATGAAGCTGTATGTGTCCATGATAATTACACTGGCAAGAGGTGCATCCAGCTGCAAGTGACCCTGATAATTACTCCGGCAAGAGGTGCATCCAGCTGCACGTGTCCCTGATAATTACAAAGACAAGAGGTGCATCCAGCTGCACATGTCCCTGATAATTACTCCGGCAAGAAGTGTATCCAGCTGCAAGTGACCCTGATAATTACACTGGCAAGAGGTGAATCCAGCTGCACGTGTCCCTGATAATTATACCGGCAAGAGGTTCATCCAGCTGCAAGTGACCCTGATAATTACACCAGCAAGAGGAGCATCCAGCTGCATGTGTCCCTAATAATTAAAAAGACAAGAGGTGCATCAATCTGCACGTGTTCCTGATAATTACTCTGGCAAGAGGTGCATCCAGCTGCACGTGTCCCTGATCATTACTATGGTAAGAGGTGCATCCAGCTGCAGGTGACCCTGATAATTACACTGGCCAGAGGTGCATCCAGTTGCATGTGTCCCTGATAATTACTCTGGATAAGAGGTGCATCCAACTTCAAGTATCGCTGATAATTACACTGGCAAGAGTTGCATGAAGCTGTATGTGTCCATGATAATTACACTGGCAAGAGGTGCATCCAGCTCCACGTGTCCCTGATAATTAAAAAGACAAGAGGTGCATCAATCTGCACGTGTTCCTGATAATTACTCTGGCAAGAGGTGCATCCAGCTGCACGTGTCCCTGATCATTACTATGGTAAGAGGTGCATCCAGCTGCAGGTGACCCTGATAATTACACTGGCCAGAGGTGCATCCAGCTGCAAGTGAACCTTATAATTACAGCGGCAAGAGTTACATCCAGCTGCAAGTGACCCTGATAATTACTCCGGCAAGAGGTGCATCCAGCTGCATGTGTCCCTGATAATTATTCCGGCAAGAGATGCATCCAGCTGTACGTGTCCCTGATAATTACAGTGGCAAGAGGTGCATCCAGCTCCACGTTTCCCTGATAATGACTCCGGCAAGAGGTGCATCCAGCTGCAAGTGTCCCTGATAATTACTCTGGCAAGAGGTGCATCCACTGCAGGTGATCCTGATAATTAGACCAGACAGAGGTGCATCCAGCTGCAAGTGACCCTGATAATTACTCCGGCAAGAGGTGCATCCAGCTGCACGTGTCCCTGATAATTACAAAGACAAGAGGTGCATCCAGCTGCACATGTCCCTGATAATTACTCCGGCAAGAGGTGCATCCAGCTGCACGTGACCCTGATAATTACATCAGCCAGAGGAGCGTCCAGCTGCATGTGTCCCTGATAATTACTCTGGATAAGAGGTGCATCAAACTACAAGTATCGCTGATAATTACACTGGCAAGAGTTGCATCCAGCTGTATGTGTCCATGATAATTACACTGGCAAGAGGTACATCCAGCTCCACGTGTCCCTGATAATTAAAAAGACAAGAGCTGCATCCATCTCCACGTGTCCCTGATAATTACTCTGGCAAGAGGTGCATCCAGCTGCACGTGTCCCTGATCATTACTATGGTAAGAGGTGCATCCAGCTGCAGGTGACCCTGATCATTACCCTGGCCAGAGGTGCATCCAGCTTCAAGTGAACCTTATAATTACAGCGGCAAGAGTTACATCCAGCTGCAAGTGACCCTGATAATTACTCCGGCAAGAGGTCCATCCAGCTGCATGTGTCCCTGATAATTATTCCGGCAAGAGATGCATCCAGCTCTACGTGTCCCTGATAATTACTCGGCAAGAGGTGCATCCAGCTGCATGTGTCCCTGATAATTACTCCGGCAAGAGGAGCATCCAGCTACACGTGTCCCTGATAATTACTCCACCCTGATAATTACACCGGCCAGAGGTGAATCCAGCTACACGTGTCCCAGATAATTACTCTGGCAAGAATTACATCCAGCTGCAAGTGACCCTGATAATTACACCGGCCAGAGATGCATCCAGCTGCATGTGTCCCTGATAATTAATCTGGCAAGATTTGCATCCAGCTGAACGTTTCCCTGATAATTACTCCGGCAAGAGGTGGATCCAGCTGCACGTGTCCCTGATAATTACTCCGGCAAGAGGTGCATCCAGCTGCATGGGTCCGTGATAATTACTCTGGCAAGAGGTGCATCCAGCTGCAAGTGACCCTGATAATTACACCGGCCAGAGGTGCATCCAGCTGCATGTGTCACTGATAATTAATCTGGCAATATTTGCATCCAGCTCAACGTGTCCCTGATAATTACTCCGGCAAGAGGTGCATCCATCTGCACGTGTCCCTGATAATTACTCTGGCAAGAGGTGCATCCAGCTGCACGTGTCCCTGATCATTACTATGGTAAGAGGTGCATCCAGCTGCAGGTGACCCTGATAATTACAGAGGCAAGAGTTACATCCAGCTGCAAGTGACCCTGAGAATTACTCCGGCAAGAGGTGCATCCAGCTACATGTGTCCCTGATAATTATTCCGGCAAGAGATGCATCCAGCTGCACATGTCCCTGATAATTACTCCGGCAAGAGGTGCATACAGCTACACGTGTCCCTGATAATTATTCCACCCTGATAATTACACCGGGCAGATGTGCATCCAGCTGCATGTGTCCCTGATAATTACACTGGCAAGATTTGCATCCAGCTGCAGGTGACCCTGATAATTACATCAGCCAGAGGTGCATCCAGCTGCATGTGTCCCTGATAATTACTCTGGCAAGAGATGCATCCAACTTCAAGTATCGCTGATAATTACACTGGCAAGAGTTGTATCCAGCTGTATGTGTCCATGATAATTACACTGGCAAGAGGTGCATCCAGCTGCACGTATCCCTGATAAGTACTCTGGCAAGAGGTGCATCCAGCTGCAAGTGACCCCGATAATTACACTGGCAAGAGGTGAATCCACCTACATGTGTCCCTGATAATTACACCGGTAAGAGGTTTATCCAGCTGCAAGTGACCCTGATAATTACACCAGCAAGAGGTGCATCCAGCTGCATGTATCCCTGATAATTACTCCGGCAAGAGGAGCTTCCACCTACACTTGTCCCTGATAATTACTCCACCCTGATAATTACACCGGCCAGAGGTGCATCCAGCTGCATGTGTCCTTGATAATTACACTGGCAAGAATTGCATCCAGCTGCACGTGTCCCTGATAATGACTCCGGCAAGAGGTGCATCCAGCTGCAAGTGTCCCTGATAATTACTCTGGTAAGAGGTGCATCCAGCTGCAAGTGAACATTATAATTACAACGGCCAGAGTTGCATCCAGCTGCACGTGTCCCTGATAATTACTCCGGCAAGAGGTGCATCTAGCTGCATGTGTCCCTGATAATTACACTGGCAAGAATTGCATCCTGCTGCACGTGTCCCTGATAATGACTCCGGCAAGAGGTGCATCCAGCTGCAAGTGTCCCTGATAATTACTCTGGTAAGAGGTGCATCCAGCTGCAAGTGAACATTATAATTACAACGGCCAGAGTTGCATCCAGCTGCACGTGTCCCTGATAATTACTCCGGCAAGAGGTGCATCTAGCTGCATGTGTCCCTGATAATTACACTGGCAAGAGGTGCATCCAGCTGCACGTGACCCTGATAATTACATCAGCCAGAGGTGCATCCAGTTGCATGTGTCCCTGATAATTACTCTGGATAAGAGGTGCATCCAACTTCAAGTATCGCTGATAATTACACTGGCAAGAGTTGCATGAAGCTGTATGTGTCCATGATAATTACACTGGCAAGAGGTGCATCCAGCTCCACGTGTCCCTGATAATTAAAAAGACAAGAGGTGCATCAATCTGCACGTGTTCCTGATAATTACTCTGGCAAGAGGTGCATCCAGCTGCACGTGTCCCTGATCATTACTATGGTAAAGGTGCATCCAGCTGCAGGTGACCCTGATAATTACACTGGCCAGAGGTGCATCCAGCTGCAAGTGAACCTTATAATTACAGCGGCAAGAGTTACATCCAGCTGCAAGTGACCCTGATAATTACTCCGGCAAGAGGTGCATCCAGCTGCATGTGTCCCTGATAATTATTCCGGCAAGAGATGCATCCAGCTGTACGTGTCCCTGATAATTACAGTGGCAAGAGGTGCATCCAGCTCCACGTTTCCCTGATAATGACTCCGGCAAGAGGTGCATCCAGCTACAAGTGTCCCTGATAATTACTCTGGCAAGAGGTGCATCCACTGCAGGTGATCCTGATAATTACACCAGACAGAGGTGCATCCAGCTGCAAGTGACCCCGATAATTACACTGGCAAGAGGTGAATCCACCTACATGTGTCCCTGATAATTACACCGGTAAGAGGTTTATCCAGCTGCAAGTGACCCTGATAATTACACCAGCAAGAGGTGCATCCAGCTGCATGTATCCCTGATAATTACTCCGGCAAGAGGAGCTTCCACCTACACTTGTCCCTGATAATTACTCCACCCTGATAATTACACCGGCCAGAGGTGCATCCAGCTGCATGTGTCCTTGATAATTACACTGGCAAGAATTGCATCCAGCTGCACGTGTCCCTGATAATGACTCCGGCAAGAGGTGCATCCAGCTGCAAGTGTCCCTGATAATTACTCTGGTAAGAGGTGCATCCAGCTGCAAGTGAACATTATAATTACAACGGCCAGAGTTGCATCCAGCTGCACGTGTCCCTGATAATTACTCCGGCAAGAGGTGCATCTAGCTGCATGTGTCCCTGATAATTACACTGGCAAGAGGTGCATCCAGCTGCACGTGACCCTGATAATTACATCAGCCAGAGGTGCATCCAGTTGCATGTGTCCCTGATAATTACTCTGGATAAGAGGTGCATCCAACTTCAAGTATCGCTGATAATTACACTGGCAAGAGTTGCATGAAGCTGTATGTGTCCATGATAATTACACTGGCAAGAGGTGCATCCAGCTCCACGTGTCCCTGATAATTAAAAAGACAAGAGGTGCATCAATCTGCACGTGTTCCTGATAATTACTCTGGCAAGAGGTGCATCCAGCTGCACGTGTCCCTGATCATTACTATGGTAAGAGGTGCATCCAGCTGCAGGTGACCCTGATAATTACACTGGCCAGAGGTGCATCCAGCTGCAAGTGAACCTTATAATTACAGCGGCAAGAGTTACATCCAGCTGCAAGTGACCCTGATAATTACTCCGGCAAGAGGTGCATCCAGCTGCATGTGTCCCTGATAATTATTCCGGCAAGAGATGCATCCAGCTGTACGTGTCCCTGATAATTACAGTGGCAAGAGGTGCATCCAGCTCCACGTTTCCCTGATAATGACTCCGGCAAGAGGTGCATCCAGCTGCAAGTGTCCCTGATAATTACTCTGGCAAGAGGTGCATCCACTGCAGGTGATCCTGATAATTACACCAGACAGAGGTGCATCCAGCTGCAAGTGACCCTGATAATTACTCCGGCAAGAGGTGCATCCAGCTGCACGTGTCCCTGATAATTACAAAGACAAGAGGTGCATCCAGCTGCACATGTCCCTGATAATTACTCCGGCAAGAGGTGCATCCAGCTGCACGTGACCCTGATAATTACATCAGCCAGAGGTGCGTCCAGCTGCATGTGTCCCTGATAATTACTCTGGATAAGAGGTGCATCAAACTACAAGTATCGCTGATAATTACACTGCAAGAGTTGCATCCAGCTGTATGTGTCCATGATAATTACACTGGCAAGAGGTACATCCAGCTCCACGTGTCCCTGATAATTACTCTGGCAAGAGGTGCATCCAGCTGCACGTGTCCCTGATCATTACTATGGTAAGAGGTGCATCCAGCTGCAGGTGACCCTGATCATTACCCTGGCCAGAGGTACATCCAGCTTCAAGTGAACCTTATAATTACAGCGGCAAGAGTTACATCCAGCTGCAAGTGACCCTGATAATTACTCCGGCAAGAGGTGCATCCAGCTGCATGTGTCCCTGATAATTATTCCGGCAAGAGATGCATCCAGCTGTACGTGTCCCTGATAATTACTCGGCAAGAGGTGCATCCAGCTGCATGTGTCCCTGATAATTACTCCGGCAAGAGGAGCATCCAGCTACACGTGTCCCTGATAATTACTCCACCCTGATAATTACACCGGCCAGAGGTGCATCCAGCTGCAAGTGTCCCTGATAATTACTCTGGCAAGAGGTGCATCCAGCTGCAGGTGATCCTGATAATTACACCAGACAGAGGTGCATCCAGCTGCA
This sequence comes from Narcine bancroftii, assembly GCF_036971445.1. Lineage (NCBI taxonomy): Eukaryota > Metazoa > Chordata > Chondrichthyes > Torpediniformes > Narcinidae > Narcine > Narcine bancroftii. The sequence continues at coordinate 40,447,780 of NC_091481.1, forward strand.
AGTGACCCTGATAATTACTCCGGCAAGAGGTGCATCCAGCTGCACGTGTCCCTGATAATTACAAAGACACGAGGTGCGTCCAGCTGCACATGTCCCTGATAATTACTCCGGCAAGAGGTGCATCCAGCTGCAAGTGACCCTGATAATTACACTGGCAAGAGGTGAATCCAGCTGCACGTGTCCCTGATAATTATACCGGCAAGAGGTTCATCCAGCTGCAAGTGACCCTGATAATTACACCAGCAAAAGGTGCATCCAGCTGCATGTGTCCCTGATAATTACAGTGGCAAGAGGTGCATCCAGCTGCAGGTGACCCTGATAATTACATCAGCCAGAGGTGCATCCAGCTGCATGTGTCCCTGATAATTACTCTGGCAAGAGGTGCATCCAAATTCAAGTATTGCTGATAATTGCATTGGCAAGAGTATTATCCAGCTGTATGTGTCCATGATAATTACACTGGCAAAAGGTGTATCCACTGCACGTATCCCTGATAATTACTCCGGCAAGAGGAACATCCAGCTACACGTGTCGCAGATAATTACACTGGCAAGAATTACATCCAGCTGCAAGTGACCCTGATAATTACACCGGCCAGAGGTGCATCCAGCTGCATGTGTCCCTGATAATTAATCTGGCAAGATTTGCATCCAGCTGAACGTGTCCCTGATAATTACTCTGGCAAGAGGTGCATCCAGCTGCAAGTGACCCTGATAATTACACCGGCCAGAGGTGCATCCAGCTGCATGTGTCCCTGATAATTACTCTGGCAAGAGGTGCATCCAGCTGCACGTGACCCTGATAATTACATCAGCCAGAGGTGCGTCCAGCTGCATGTGTCCCTGATAATTACTCTGGATAAGAGGTGCATCAAACTACAAGTATCGCTGATAATTACACTGGCAAGAGTTGCATCCAGCTGTATGTGTCCATGATAATTACACTGGCAAGAGGTACATCCAGCTCCACGTGTCCCTGATAATTAAAAATACAAGAGCTGCATCCATCTCCACGTGTCCCTGATAATTACTCTGGCAAGAGGTGCATCCAGCTGCACGTGTCCCTGATCATTACTATGGTAAGAGGTGCATCCAGCTGCAGGTGACCCTGATCATTACCCTGGCCAGAGGTGCATCCAGCTTCAAGTGAACATTATAATTACAACGGCCAGAGTTGCATCCAGCTGCACGTGTCCCTGATAATTACTCCGGCAAGAGGTGCATCTTGCTGCATGTGTCCCTGATAATTACACTGGCAAGAGGTGCATCCAGCTGCACGTTACCCTGATAATTATATCAGCCAGAGGTGCATCCAGTTGCATGTGTCGCTGATAATTACTCTGGATAAGAGGTGCATCCAACTTCAAGTATCGCTGATAATTACACTGGCAAGAGTTGCATGAAGCTGTATGTGTCCATGATAATTACACTGGCAAGAGGTGCATCCAGCTCCACGTGTCCCTGATAATTAAAAAGACAAGAGGTGCATCAATCTGCACGTGTTCCTGATAATTACTCTGGCAAGAGGTGCATCCAGCTGCACGTGTCCCTGATAATGACTCCGGCAAGAGGTGCATCCAGCTGCTAGTCTCACTGATAATTACTCTGGCAAGAGGTGCATCCACTGCAGGTGATCCTGATAATTACACCAGACAGAGGTGCATCCAGCTGCAAGTGACCCTGATAATTACTCCGGCAAGAGGTGCATCCAGCTGCACGTGTCCCTGATAATTACAAAGACAAGAGGTGCATCCAGCTGCACATGTCCCTGATAATTACTCCGGCAAGAGGTGCATCCAGCTGCACGTGACCCTGATAATTACATCAGCCAGAGGTGCGTCCAGCTGCATGTGTCCCTGATAATTACTCTGGATAAGAGGTGCATCAAACTACAAGTATCGCTGATAATTACACTGGCAAGAGTTGCATCCAGCTGTATGTGTCCATGATAATTACACTGGCAAGAGGTACATCCAGCTCCACGTGTCCCTGATAATTAAAAAGACAAGAGCTGCATCCATCTCCACGTGTCCCTGATAATTACTCTGGCAAGAGGTGCATCCAGCTGCACGTGTCCCTGATCATTACTATGGTAAGAGGTGCATCCAGCTGCAGGTGACCCTGATCATTACCCTGGCCAGAGGTGCATCCAGCTTCAAGTGAACCTTATAATTACAGCGGCAAGAGTTACATCCAGCTGCAAGTGACCCTGATAATTACTCCGGCAAGAGGTCCATCCAGCTGCATGTGTCCCTGATAATTATTCCGGCAAGAGATGCATCCAGCTGTACGTGTCCCTGATAATTACTCGGCAAGAGGTGCATCCAGCTGCATGTGTCCCTGATAATTACTCCGGCAAGAGGAGCATCCAGCTACACGTGTCCCTGATAATTACTCCACCCTGATAATTACACCGGCCAGAGGTGAATCCAGCTACACGTGTCCCAGATAATTACTCTGGCAAGAATTACATCCAGCTGCAAGTGACCCTGATAATTACACCGGCCAGAGATGCATCCAGCTGCATGTGTCCCTGATAATTAATCTGGCAAGATTTGCATCCAGCTGAACGTTTCCCTGATAATTACTCCGGCAAGAGGTGGATCCAGCTGCACGTGTCCCTGATAATTACTCCGGCAAGAGGTGCATCCAGCTGCATGGGTCCGTGATAATTACTCTGGCAAGAGGTGCATCCAGCTGCAAGTGACCCTGATAATTACACCGGCCAGAGGTGCATCCAGCTGCATGTGTCACTGATAATTAATCTGGCAATATTTGCATCCAGCTCAACGTGTCCCTGATAATTACTCCGGCAAGAGGTGCATCCATCTGCACGTGTCCCTGATAATTACTCTGGCAAGAGGTGCATCCAGCTGCACGTGTCCCTGATCATTACTATGGTAAGAGGTGCATCCAGCTGCAGGTGACCCTGATAATTACAGCGGCAAGAGTTACATCCAGCTGCAAGTGACCCTGAGAATTACTCCGGCAAGAGGTGCATCCAGCTACATGTGTCCCTGATAATTATTCCGGCAAGAGATGCATCCAGCTGCACATGTCCCTGATAATTACTCTGGCAAGAGGTGCATACAGCTACACGTGTCCCTGATAATTATTCCACCCTGATAATTACACCGGGCAGAGGTGCATCCAGCTGCATGTGTCCCTGATAATTACACTGGCAAGATTTGCATCCAGCTGCAGGTGACCCTGATAATTACATCAGCCAGAGGTGCATCCAGCTGCATGTGTCCCTGATAATTACTCTGGCAAGAGATGCATCCAACTTCAAGTATCGCTGATAATTACACTGGCAAGAGTTTTTTCCAGCTGTATGTGTCCATGATAATTACACTGGCAAGAGGTGCATCCAGCTGCACGTATCCCTGATAAGTACTCTGTCAAGAGGTGCATCGAGCTGCACGTGTCCCTGATAATTACTCCGGCAAGAGGTGCATCCAGCTGCAAGTGACCCTGATAATTACACTGGCAAGAGGTGAATCCACCTACATGTGTCCCTGATAATTACACCAGCAAGAGGTTTATCCAGCTGCAAGTGACCCTGATAATTACACCAGCAAGAGGTGCATCCAGCTGCATGTATCCCTGATAATTACTCCGGCAAGAGGAGCTTCCACCTACACTTGTCCCTGATAATTACTCCACCCTGATAATTACACCGGCCAGAGGTGCATCCAGCTGCATGTGTCCTTGATAATTACACTGGCAAGAATTCAATCCAGCTGCACGTGTCCCCGATAATGACTCCGGCAAGAGGTGCATCCAGCTGCAAGTGTCCCTGATAATTATTCTGGTAAGAGGTGCATCCAGCTGCAAGTGAACATTATAATTACAACGGCCAGAGTTGCATCCAGCTGCACGTGTCCCTGATAATTACTCCGGCAAGAGGTGCATCTAGCTGCATGTGTCCCTGATAATTACACTGGCAAGAGGTGCATCCAGCTGCACGTGACCCTGATAATTACATCAGCCAGAGGTGCATCCAGTTGCATGTGTCCCTGATAATTACTCTGGATAAGAGGTGCATCCAACTTCAAGTATCGCTGATAATTACACTGGCAAGAGTTGCATGAAGCTGTATGTGTCCATGATAATTACAGTGGCAAGAGGTGCATCCAGCTCCACGTGTCCCTGATAATTAAAAAGACAAGAGGTGCATCAATCTGCACGTGTTCCTGATAATTACTCTGGCAAGAGGTGCATCCAGCTGCACGTGTCCCTGATCATTACTATGGTAAGAGGTGCATCCAGCTGCAGGTGACCCTGATAATTACACTGGCCAGAGGTGCATCCAGCTGCAAGTGAACCTTATAATTACAGCGGCAAGAGTTACATCCAGCTGCAAGTGACCCTGATAATTACTCCGGCAAGAGGTGCATCCAGCTGCATGTGTCCCTGATAATTATTCCGGCAAGAGATGCATCCAGCTGTACGTGTCCCTGATAATTACAGTGGCAAGAGGTGCATCCAGCTCCACGTTTCCCTGATAATGACTCCGGCAAGAGGTGCATCCAGCTGCAAGTGACCCTGATAATTACTCCGGCAAGAGGTGCATCCAGCTGCACGTGTCCCTGATAATTACAAAGACATGAGGTGCATCCAGCTGCACATGTCCCTGATAATTACTCCGGCAAGAGGTGCATCCAGCTGCACGTGACCCTGATAATTACATCAGCCAGAGGTGCGTCCAGCTGCATGTGTCCCTGATAATTACTCTGGATAAGAGGTGCATCAAACTACAAGTATCGCTGATAATTACACTGGCAAGAGTTGCATCCAGCTGTATGTGTCCATGATAATTACACTGGCAAGAGGTACATCCAGCTCCACGTGTCCCTGATAATTAAAAAGACAAGAGCTGCATCCATCTCCACGTGTCCCTGATAATTACTCTGGCAAGAGGTGCATCCAGCTGCACGTGTCCCTGATCATTACTATGGTAAGAGGTGCATCCAGCTGCAGGTGACCCTGATCATTACCCTGGCCAGAGGTGCATCCAGCTTCAAGTGAACCTTATAATTACAGCGGCAAGAGTTACATCCAGCTGCAAGTGACCCTGATAATTACTCCGGCAAGAGGTGCATCCAGCTGCATGTGTCCCTGATAATTATTCCGGCAAGAGATGCATCCAGCTGTACGTGTCCCTGATAATTACTCGGCAAGAGGTGCATCCAGCTGCATGTGTCCCTGATAATTACTCCGGCAAGAGGAGCATCCAGCTACACGTGTCCCTGATAATTACTCCACCCTGATAATTACACCGGCCAGAGGTGCATCCAGCTGCAAGTGTCCCTGATAATTACTCTGGCAAGAGGTGCATCCAGCTGCAGGTGATCCTGATAATTACACCAGACAGAGGTGCATCCAGCTGCAAGTGACCCTGATAATTACTCCGGCAAGAGGTGCATCCAGCTGCACGTGTCCCTGATAATTACAAAGACACGAGGTGCGTCCAGCTGCACATGTCCCTGATAATTACTCCGGCAAGAGGTGCATCCATCTGCAAGTGACCCTGATAATTACACTGGCAAGAGGTGAATCCAGCTGCACGTGTCCCTGATAATTATACCGGCAAGAGGTTCATCCAGCTGCAAGTGACCCTGATAATTACACCAGCAAAAGGTGCATCCAGCTGCATGTGTCCCTGATAATTACAGTGGCAAGAGGTGCATCCAGCTGCAGGTGACCCTGATAATTACATCAGCCAGAGGTGCATCCAGCTGCATGTGTCCCTGATAATTACTCTGGCAAGAGGTGCATCCAAATTCAAGTATTGCTGATAATTGCATTGGCAAGATTTGTATCCAGCTGTATGTGTCCATGATAATTACACTGGCAAGAGGTGCATCCAGCTGCACGTATCCCTGATAAGTACTCTGGCAAAAGGTGTATCCACTGCACGTATCCCTGATAATTACTCCGGCAAGAGGAACATCCAGCTACACGTGTCGCAGATAATTTCACTGGCAAGAATTACATCCAGCTGCAAGTGACCCTGATAATTACACCGGCCAGAGGTGCATCCAGCTGCATGTGTCCCTGATAATTAATCTGGCAAGATTTGCATCCAGCTGAACGTGTCCCTGATAATTACTCTGGCAAGAGGTGCATCCAGCTGCAAGTGACCCTGATAATTACACCGGCCAGAGGTGCATCCAGCTGCATGTGTCCCTGATAATTACTCTGGCAAGAGGTGCATCCAGCTGCACGTGACCCTGATAATTACATCAGCCAGAGGTGCGTCCAGCTGCATGTGTCCCTGATAATTACTCTGGATAAGAGGTGCATCAAACTACAAGTATCGCTGATAATTACACTGGCAAGAGTTGCATCCAGCTGTATGTGTCCATGATAATTACACTGGCAAGAGGTACATCCAGCTCCACGTGTCCCTGATAATTAAAAAGACAAGAGCTGCATCCATCTCCACGTGTCCCTGATAATTACTCTGGCAAGAGGTGCATCCAGCTGCACGTGTCCCTGATCATTACTATGGTAAGAGGTGCATCCAGCTGCAGGTGACCCTGATCATTACCCTGGCCAGAGGTGCATCCAGCTTCAAGTGAACCTTATAATTACAGCGGCAAGAGTTACATCCAGCTGCAAGTGACCCTGATAATTACTCCGGCAAGAGGTGCATCCAGCTGCATGTGTCCCTGATAATTATTCCGGCAAGAGATGCATCCAGCTGTACGTGTCCCTGATAATTACTCGGCAAGAGGTGCATCCAGCTGCATGTGTCCCTGATAATTACTCCGGCAAGAGGAGCATCCAGCTACACGTGTCCCTGATAATTACTCCACCCTGATAATTACACCGGCCAGAGGTGCATCCAGCTGCAAGTGTCCCTGATAATTACTCTGGCAAGAGGTGCATCCAGCTGCAGGTGATCCTGATAATTACACCAGACAGAGGTGCATCCAGCTGCAAGTGACCCTGATAATTACTCCAGCAAGAGGTGCATCCAGCTGCACGTGTCCCTGATAATTACAAAGACACGAGGTGCGTCCAGCTGCACATGTCCCTGATAATTACTCCGGCAAGAGGTGCATCCAGCTGCAAGTGACCCTGATAATTACACTGGCAAGAGGTGAATCCAGCTGCACGTGTCCCTGATAATTATACCGGCAAGAGGTTCATCCAGCTGCAAGTGACCCTGATAATTACACCAGCAAAAGGTGCATCCAGCTGCATATGTCCCTGATAATTACAGTGGCAAGAGGTGCATCCAGCTGCAGGTGACCCTGATAATTACATCAGCCAGAGGTGCATCCAGCTGCATGTGTCCCTGATAATTACTCTGGCAAGAGGTGCATCCAAATTCAAGTATTGCTGACAATTGCATTGGCAAGAGTTGTATCCAGCTGTATGTGTCCATGATAATTACACTGGCAAGAGGTGCATCCAGCTGCACGTATCCCTGATAAGTACTCTGGCAAAAGGTGTATCCACTGCACGTATCCCTGATAATTACTCCGGCAAGAGGAACATCCAGCTACACGTGTCGCAGATAATTACACTGGCAAGAATTACATCCAGCTGCAAGTGACCCTGATAATTACACCGGCCAGAGGTGCATCCAGCTGCATGTGTCCCTGATAATTAATCTGGCAAGATTTGCATCCAGCTGAACGTGTCCCTGATAATTACTCTGGCAAGAGGTGCATCCAGCTGCACGGGTCCCTGATAATTACTCTGGCAAGAGGTGCATCCAGCTGCAAGTGACCCTGATAATTACACCGGCCAGAGGTGCATCCAGCTGCATGTGTCCCTGATAATTACTCTGCCAAGAGGTGCATCCAGCTGCAGGTGACCCTGATAATTACATCAGCCAGAGGTGCATCCAGCTGCATGTGTCCCTGATAATTACTCTTGATAAGAGGTGCATCCAACTTCAAGTATCGCTGATAATTACACTGGCAAGAGTTGCATGAATCTGTATGTGTCCATGATAATTACACTGGCAAGAGGTGCATCCAGCTCCACGTGTCCCTGATAATTAAAAAGACAAGAGGTGCATCAATCTGCACGTGTTCCTGATAATTACTCTGGCAAGAGGTGCATCCAGCTGCACGTGTCCCTGATCATTACTATGGTAAGAGGTGCATCCAGCTGCAGGTGACCCTGATAATTACACTGGCCAGAGGTGCATCCAGCTGCAAGTGAACCTTATAATTACAGCGGCAAGAGTTACATCCAGCTGCAAGTGACCCTGATAATTACTCCGGCAAGAGGTGCATCCAGCTGCATGTGTCCCTGATAATTATTCCGGCAAGAGATGCATCCAGCTGTACGTGTCCCTGATAATTACAGTGGCAAGAGGTGCATCCAGCTCCACGTTTCCCTGATAATGACTCCGGCAAGAGGTGCATCCAGCTGCAAGTGTCCCTGATAATTACTCTGGCAAGAGGTGCATCCACTGCAGGTGATCCTGATAATTAGACGAGACAGAGGTGCATCCAGCTGCAAGTGACCCTGATAATTACTCCGGCAAGAGGTGCATCCAGCTGCACGTGTCCCTGATAATTACAAAGACAAGAGGTGCATCCAGCTGCACATGTCCCTGATAATTACTCCGGCAAGAGGTGCATCCAGCTGCACGTGACCCTGATAATTACATCAGCCAGAGGTGCGTCCAGCTGCATGTGTCCCTGATAATTACTCTGGATAAGAGGTGCATCAAACTACAAGTATCGCTGATAATTACACTGGCAAGAGTTGCATCCAGCTGTATGTGTCCATGATAATTACACTGGCAAGAGGTACATCCAGCTCCACGTGTCCCTGATAATTAAAAAGACAAGAGCTGCATCCATCTCCACGTGTCCCTGATAATTACTCTGGCAAGAGGTGCATCCAGCTGCACGTGTCCCTGATCATTACTATGGTAAGAGGTGCATCCAGCTGCAGGTGACCCTGATCATTACCCTGGCCAGAGGTGCATCCAGCTTCAAGTGAACCTTATAATTACAGCGGCAAGAGTTACATCCAGCTGCAAGTGACCCTGATAATTACTCCGGCAAGAGGTCCATCCAGCTGCATGTGTCCCTGATAATTATTCCGGCAAGAGATGCATCCAGCTGTACGTGTCCCTGATAATTACTCGGCAAGAGGTGCATCCAGCTGCATGTGTCCCTGATAATTACTCCGGCAAGAGGAGCATCCAGCTACACGTGTCCCTGATAATTACTCCACCCTGATAATTACACCGGCCAGAGGTGAATCCAGCTACACGTGTCCCAGATAATTACTCTGGCAAGAATTACATCCAGCTGCAAGTGACCCTGATAATTACACCGGCCAGAGATGCATCCAGCTGCATGTGTCCCTGATAATTAATCTGGCAAGATTTGCATCCAGCTGAACGTTTCCCTGATAATTACTCCGGCAAGAGGTGGATCCAGCTGCACGTGTCCCTGATAATTACTCCGGCAAGAGGTGCATCCAGCTGCATGGGTCCGTGATAATTACTCTGGCAAGAGGTGCATCCAGCTGCAAGTGACCCTGATAATTACACCGGCCAGAGGTGCATCCAGCTGCATGTGTCACTGATAATTAATCTGGCAATATTTGCATCCAGCTCAACGTGTCCCTGATAATTACTCCGGCAAGAGGTGCATCCATCTGCACGTGTCCCTGATAATTACTCTGGCAAGAGGTGCATCCAGCTGCACGTGTCCCTGATCATTACTATGGTAAGAGGTGCATCCAGCTGCAGGTGACCCTGATAATTACAGCGGCAAGAGTTACATCCAGCTGCAAGTGACCCTGAGAATTACTCCGGAAAGAGGTGCATCCAGCTACATGTGTCCCTGATAATTATTCCGGCAAGAGATGCATCGAGCTGCACATGTCCCTGATAATTACTCCGGCAAGAGGTGCATACAGCTACACGTGTCCCTGATAATTATTCCACCCTGATAATTACACCGGGCAGATGTGCATCCAGCTGCATGTGTCCTTGATAATTACACTGGCAAGATTTGCATCCAGCTGCAGGTGACCCTGATAATTACATCAGCCAGAGGTGCATCCAGCTGCATGTGTCCCTGATAATTACTCTGGCAAGAGATGCATCCAACTTCAAGTATCGCTGATAATTACACTGGCAAGAGTTGTATCCAGCTGTATGTGTCCATGATAATTACACTGGCAAGAGGTGCATCCAGCTGCACGTATCCCTGATAAGTACTCTGGCAAGAGGTGCATCGAGCTGCACGTGTCCCTGATAATTACACCAGCAAGAGGTGCATCCAGCTGCATGTATCCCTGATAATTACTCCGGCAAGAGGAGCTTCCACCTACACTTGTCCCTGATAATTACTCCACCCTGATAATTACACCGGCCAGAGGTGCATCCAGCTGCATGTGTCCTTGATAATTACACTGGCAAGAATTGCATCCAGCTGCACGTGTCCCTGATAATGACTCCGGCAAGAGGTGCATCCAGCTGCAAGTGTCCCTGATAATTACTCTGGTAAGAGGTGCATCCAGCTGCAAGTGAACATTATAATTACAACGGCCAGAGTTGCATCCAGCTGCACGTGTCCCTGATAATTACTCCGGCAAGAGGTGCATCTAGCTGCATGTGTCCCTGATAATTACACTGGCAAGAGGTGCATCCAGCTGCACGTGACCCTGATAATTACATCAGCCAGAGGTGCATCCAGTTGCATGTGTCCCTGATAATTACTCTGGATAAGAGGTGCATCCAACTTCAAGTATCGCTGATAATTACACTGGCAAGAGTTGCATGAAGCTGTATGTGTCCATGATAATTACACTGGCAAGAGGTGCATCCAGCTCCACGTGTCCCTGATAATTAAAAAGACAAGAGGTGCATCAATCTGCACGTGTTCCTGATAATTACTCTGGCAAGAGGTGCATCCAGCTGCACGTGTCCCTGATCATTACTATGGTATGAGGTGCATCCAGCTGCATGTGTCCCTGATAATTACACTGGCAAGATTTGCATCCAGCTGCAGGTGACCCTGGTAATTACATCAGCCAGAGGTGCATCCAGCTGCATGTGTCCCTGATAATTACTCTGGCAAGAGATGCATCCAACTTCAAGTATCGCTGATAATTACACTGGCAAGAGTTGTATCCAGCTGTATGTGTCCATGATAATTACACTGGCAAGAGGTGCATCCAGCTGCACGTATCCCTGATAAGTACTCTGGCAAGAGGTGCATCGAGCTGCACGTGTCCCTGATAATTACTCCGGCAAGAGGTGCATCCAGCTGCAAGTGACCCTGATAATTACACTGGCAAGAGGTGAATCCACCTACATGTGTCCCTGATAATTACACCGGCAAGAGGTTTATCCAGCTGCAAGTGACCCTGATAATTACACCAGCAAGAGGTGCATCCAGCTGCATGTGTCCCTGATAATTACTCCGGCAAGAGGAGCTTCCACCTACACTTGTCCCTGATAACTACTCCACCCTGATAATTACACCGGCCAGAGGTGCATCCAGCTGCATGTGTCCTTGATAATTACACTGGCAAGAATTGCATCCAGCTGCACGTGTCCCTGATAATGACTCCGGCAAGAGGTGCATCCAGCTGCAAGTGTCCCTGATAATTACTCTGGTAAGAGGTGCATCCAGCTGCAAGTGAACATTATAATTACAACGGCCAGAGTTGCATCCAGCTGCACGTCTCCCTGATAATTACTCCGGCAAGAGGTGCATCTAGCTGCATGTGTCCCTGATAATTACACTGGCAAGAGGTGCATCCAGCTGCACGTGACCCTGATAATTACATCAGCCAGAGGTGCATCCAGTTGCATGTGTCCCTGATAATTACTCTGGATAAGAGGTGCATCCAACTTCAAGTATCGCTGATAATTACACTGGCAAGAGTTGCATGAAGCTGTATGTGTCCATGATAATTACACTGGCAAGAGGTGCATCCAGCTCCACGTGTCCCTGATAATTAAAAAGACAAGAGGTGCATCAATCTGCACGTGTTCCTGATAATTACTCTGGCAAGAGGTGCATCCAGCTGCACGTGTCCCTGATCATTACTATGGTAAGAGGTGCATCCAGCTGCAGGTGACCCTGATAATTACACTGGCCAGAGGTGCATCCAGCTGCAAGTGAACCTTATAATTACAGCGGCAAGAGTTACATCCAGCTGCAAGTGACCCTGATAATTACTCCGGCAAGAGGTGCATCCAGCTGCATGTGTCCCTGATAATTATTCCGGCAAGAGATGCATCCAGCTGTACGTGTCCCTGATAATTACAGTGGCAAGAGGTGCATCCAGCTCCACGTTTCCCTGATAATGACTCCGGCAAGAGGTGCATCCAGCTGCAAGTGTCCCTGATAATTACTCTGGCAAGAGGTGCATCCACTGCAGGTGATCCTGATAATTAGACCAGACAGAGGTGCATCCAGCTGCAAGTGACCCTGATAATTACTCCGGCAAGAGGTGCATCCAGCTGCACGTGTCCCTGATAATTACAAAGACAAGAGGTGCATCCAGCTGCACATGTCCCTGATAATTACTCCGGCAAGAGGTGCATCCAGCTGCACGTCACCCTGATAATTACATCAGCCAGAGGTGCGTCCAGCTGCATGTGTCCCTGATAATTACTCTGGATAAGAGGTGCATCAAACTACAAGTATCGCTGATAATTACACTGGCAAGAGTTGCATCCAGCTGTATGTGTCCATGATAATTACACTGGCAAGAGGTACATCCAGCTCCACGTGTCCCTGATAATTAAAAAGACAAGAGCTGCATCCATCTCCACGTGTCCCTGATAATTACTCTGGCAAGAGGTGCATCCAGCTGCACGTGTCCCTGATCATTACTATGGTAAGAGGTGCATCCAGCTGCAGGTGACCCTGATCATTACCCTGGCCAGAGGTGCATCCAGCTTCAAGTGAACCTTATAATTACAGCGGCAAGAGTTACATCCAGCTGCAAGTGACCCTGATAATTACTCCGGCAAGAGGTCCATCCAGCTGCATGTGTCCCTGATAATTATTCCGGCAAGAGATGCATCCAGCTGTACGTGTCCCTGATAATTACTCGGCAAGAGGTGCATCCAGCTGCATGTGTCCCTGATAATTACTCCGGCAAGAGGAGCATCCAGCTACACGTGTCCCTGATAATTACTCCACCCTGATAATTACACCGGCCAGAGGTGAATCCAGCTACACGTGTCCCAGATAATTACTCTGGCAAGAATTACATCCAGCTGCAAGTGACCCTGATAATTACACCGGCCAGAGATGCATCCAGCTGCATGTGTCCCTGATAATTAATCTGGCAAGATTTGCATCCAGCTGAACGTTTCCCTGATAATTACTCCGGCAAGAGGTGGATCCAGCTGCACGTGTCCCTGATAATTACTCCGGCAAGAGGTGCATCCAGCTGCATGGGTCCGTGATAATTACTCTGGCAAGAGGTGCATCCAGCTGCAAGTGACCCTGATAATTACACCGGCCAGAGGTGCATCCAGCTGCATGTGTCACTGATAATTAATCTGGCAATATTTGCATCCAGCTCAACGTGTCCCTGATAATTACTCCGGCAAGAGGTGCATCCATCTGCACGTGTCCCTGATAATTACTCTGGCAAGAGGTGCATCCAGCTGCACGTGTCCCTGATCATTACTATGGTAAGAGGTGCATCCAGCTGCAGGTGACCCTGATAATTACAGCGGCAAGAGTTACATCCAGCTGCAAGTGACCCTGAGAATTACTCCGGCAAGAGGTGCATCCAGCTACATGTGTCCCTGATAATTATTCCGGCAAGAGATGCATCCAGCTGCACATGTCCCTGATAATTACTCCGGCAAGAGGTGCATACAGCTACACGTGTCCCTGATAATTATTCCACCCTGATAATTACACCGGGCAGATGTGCATCCAGCTGCATGTGTCCCTGATAATTACACTGGCAAGATTTGCATCCAGCTGCAGGTGACCCTGATAATTACATCAGCCAGAGGTGCATCCAGCTGCATGTGTCCCTGATAATTACTCTGGCAAGAGATGCATCCAACTTCAAGTATCGCTGATAATTACACTGGCAAGAGTTGTATCCAGCTGTATGTGTCCATGATAATTACACTGGCAAGAGGTGCATCCAGCTGCACGTATCCCTGATAAGTACTCTGGCAAGAGGTGCATCGAGCTGCACGTGTCCCTGATAATTACTCCGGCAAGAGGTGCATCCAGCTGCAAGTGACCCCGATAATTACACTGGCAAGAGGTGAATCCACCTACATGTGTCCCTGATAATTACACCGGCAAGAGGTTTATCCAGCTGCAAGTGACCCTGATAATTACACCAGCAAGAGGTGCATCCAGCTGCATGTATCCCTGATAATTACTCCGGCAAGAGGAGCTTCCACCTACACTTGTCCCTGATAATTACTCCACCCTGATAATTACACCGGCCAGAGGTGCATCCAGCTGCATGTGTCCTTGATAATTACACTGGCAAGAATTGCATCCAGCTGCACGTGTCCCTGATAATGACTCCGGCAAGAGGTGCATCCAGCTGCAAGTGTCCCTGATAATTACTCTGGTAAGAGGTGCATCCAGCTGCAAGTGAACATTATAATTACAACGGCCAGAGTTGCATCCAGCTGCACGTGTCCCTGATAATTACTCCGGCAAGAGGTGCATCTAGCTGCATGTGTCCCTGATAATTACACTGGCAAGAGGTGCATCCAGCTGCACGTGACCCTGATAATTACATCAGCCAGAGGTGCATCCAGTTGCATGTGTCCCTGATAATTACTCTGGATAAGAGGTGCATCCAACTTCAAGTATCGCTGATAATTACACTGGCAAGAGTTGCATGAAGCTGTATGTGTCCATGATAATTACACTGGCAAGAGGTGCATCCAGCTCCACGTGTCCCTGATAATTAAAAAGACAAGAGGTGCATCAATCTGCACGTGTTCCTGATAATTACTCTGGCAAGAGGTGCATCCAGCTGCACGTGTCCCTGATCATTACTATGGTAAGAGGTGCATCCAGCTGCAGGTGACCCTGATAATTACACTGGCCAGAGGTGCATCCAGCTGCAAGTGAACCTTATAATTACAGCGGCAAGAGTTACATCCAGCTGCAAGTGACCCTGATAATTACTCCGGCAAGAGGTGCATCCAGCTGCATGTGTCCCTGATAATTATTCCGGCAAGAGATGCATCCAGCTGTACGTGTCCCTGATAATTACAGTGGCAAGAGGTGCATCCAGCTCCACGTTTCCCTGATAATGACTCCGGCAAGAGGTGCATCCAGCTGCAAGTGTCCCTGATAATTACTCTGGCCAGAGGTGCATCCACTGCAGGTGATCCTGATAATTACACCAGACAGAGGTGCATCCAGCTGCAAGTGACCCTGATAATTACTCCGGCAAGAGGTGCATCCAGCTGCACGTGTCCCTGATAATTACAAAGACAAGAGGTGCATCCAGCTGCACATGTCCCTGATAATTACTCCGGCAAGAGGTGCATCCAGCTGCACGTGACCCTGATAATTACATCAGCCAGAGGTGCGTCCAGCTGCATGTGTCCCTGATAATTACTCTGGATAAGAGGTGCATCAAACTACAAGTATCGCTGATAATTACACTGGCAAGAGTTGCATCCAGCTGTATGTGTCCCTGATAATGACTCCGGCAAGAGGTGCATCCAGCTGCAAGTGACCCTGATAATTACTCCGGCAAGAGGTGCATCCAGCTGCACGTGTCCCTGATAATTACAAAGACATGAGGTGCATCCAGCTGCACATGTCCCTGATAATTACTCCGGCAAGAGGTGCATCCAGCTGCACGTGACCCTGATAATTACATCAGCCAGAGGTGCGTCCAGCTGCATGTGTCCCTGATAATTACTCTGGATAAGAGGTGCATCAAACTACAAGTATCGCTGATAATTACACTGGCAAGAGTTGCATCCAGCTGTATGTGTCCATGATAATTACACTGGCAAGAGGTACATCCAGCTCCACGTGTCCCTGATAATTAAAAAGACAAGAGCTGCATCCATCTCCACGTGTCCCTGATAATTACTCTGGCAAGAGGTGCATCCAGCTGCACGTGTCCCTGATCATTACTATGGTAAGAGGTGCATCCAGCTGCAGGTGACCCTGATCATTACCCTGGCCAGAGGTGCATCCAGCTTCAAGTGAACCTTATAATTACAGCGGCAAGAGTTACATCCAGCTGCAAGTGACCCTGATAATTACTCCGGCAAGAGGTGCATCCAGCTGCATGTGTCCCTGATAATTATTCCGGCAAGAGATGCATCCAGCTGTACGTGTCCCTGATAATTACTCGGCAAGAGGTGCATCCAGCTGCATGTGTCCCTGATAATTACTCCGGCAAGAGGAGCATCCAGCTACACGTGTCCCTGATAATTACTCCACCCTGATAATTACACCGGCCAGAGGTGCATCCAGCTGCAAGTGTCCCTGATAATTACTCTGGCAAGAGGTGCATCCAGCTGCAGGTGATCCTGATAATTACACCAGACAGAGGTGCATCCAGCTGCAAGTGACCCTGATAATTACTCCGGCAAGAGGTGCATCCAGCTGCACGTGTTCCTGATAATTACAAAGACACGAGGTGCGTCCAGCTGCACATGTCCCTGATAATTACTCCGGCAAGAGGTGCATCCAGCTGCAAGTGACCCTGATAATTACACTGGCAAGAGGTGAATCCAGCTGCACGTGTCCCTGATAATTATACCGGCAAGAGGTTCATCCAGCTGCAAGTGACCCTGATAATTACACCAGCAAAAGGTGCATCCAGCTGCATGTGTCCCTGATAATTACAGTGTCAAGAGGTGCATCCAGCTGCAGGTGACCCTGATAATTACATCAGCCAGAGGTGCATCCAGCTGCATGTGTCCCTGATAATTACTCTGGCAAGAGGTGCATCCAAATTCAAGTATTGCTGATAATTGCATTGGCAAGAGTTGTATCCAGCTGTATGTGTCCATGATAATTACACTGGCAAGAGGTGCATCCAGCTGCACGTATCCCTGATAAGTACTCTGGCAAAAGGTGTATCCACTGCACGTATCCCTGATAATTACTCCGGCAAGAGGAACATCCAGCTACACGTGTCGCAGATAATTACACTGGCAAGAATTACATCCAGCTGCAAGTGACCCTGATAATTACACCGGCCAGAGGTGCATCCAGCTGCATGTGTCCCTGATAATTAATCTGGCAAGATTTGCATCCAGCTGAACGTGACCCTGATAATTACACCGGCCAGAGGTGCATCCAGCTGCATGTGTCCCTGATAATTACTCTGGCAAGAGGTGCATCCAGTTGCACGTGACCCTGATAATTACATCAGCCAGAGGTGCGTCCAGCTGCATGTGTCCCTGATAATTACTCTGGATAAGAGGTGCATCAAACTACAAGTATCGCTGATAATTACACTGGCAAGAGTTGCATCCAGCTGTATGTGTCCATGATAATTACACTGGCAAGAGGTACATCCAGCTCCACGTGTCCCTGATAATTAAAAATACAAGAGCTGCATCCATCTCCACGTGTCCCTGATAATTACTCTGGCAAGAGGTGCATCCAGCTGCACGTGTCCCTGATCATTACTATGGTAAGAGGTGCATCCAGCTGCAGGTGACCCTGATCATTACCCTGGCCAGAGGTGCATCCAGCTTCAAGTGAACATTATAATTACAACGGCCAGAGTTGCATCCAGCTGCACGTGTCCCTGATAATTACTCCGGCAAGAGGTGCATCTAGCTGCATGTGTCCCTGATAATTACACTGGCAAGAGGTGCATCCAGCTGCACGTGACCCTGATAATTATATCAGCCAGAGGTGCATCCAGTTGCATGTGTCCCTGATAATTACTCTGGATAAGAGGTGCATCCAACTTCAAGTATCGCTGATAATTACACTGGCAAGAGTTGCATGAAGCTGTATGTGTCCATGATAATTACACTGGCCAGAGGTGCATCCAGCTTCAAGTGAACCTTATAATTACAGCGGCAAGAGTTACATCCAGCTGCACGTGTCCCTGATAATTACAAAGACAAGAGGTGCATCCAGCTGCACATGTCCCTGATAATTACTCCGGCAAGAGGTGCATCCAGCTGCACGTGACCCTGATAATTACATCAGCCAGAGGTGCGTCCAGCTGCATGTGTCCCTGATAATTACTCTGGATAAGAGGTGCATCAAACTACAAGTATCGCTGATAATTACACTGGCAAGAGTTGCATCCAGCTGTATGTGTCCATGATAATTACACTGGCAAGAGGTACATCCAGCTCCACGTGTCCCTGATAATTAAAAAGACAAGAGCTGCATCCATCTCCACGTGTCCCTGATAATTACTCTGGCAAGAGGTGCATCCAGCTGCACGTGTCCCTGATCATTACTATGGTAAGAGGTGCATCCAGCTGCAGGTGACCCTGATCATTACCCTGGCCAGAGGTGCATCCAGCTTCAAGTGAACCTTATAATTACAGCGGCAAGAGTTACATCCAGCTGCAAGTGACCCTGATAATTACTCCGGCAAGAGGTCCATCCAGCTGCATGTGTCCCTGATAATTATTCCGGCAAGAGATGCATCCAGCTGTACGTGTCCCTGATAATTACTCGGCAAGAGGTGCATCCAGCTGCATGTGTCCCTGATAATTACTCCGGCAAGAGGAGCATCCAGCTACACGTGTCCCTGATAATTACTCCACCCTGATAATTACACCGGCCAGAGGTGAATCCAGCTACACGTGTCCCAGATAATTACTCTGGCAAGAATTACATCCAGCTGCAAGTGACCCTGATAATTACACCGGCCAGAGATGCATCCAGCTGCATGTGTCCCTGATAATTAATCTGGCAAGATTTGCATCCAGCTGAACGTTTCCCTGATAATTACTCCGGCAAGAGGTGGATCCAGCTGCACGTGTCCCTGATAATTACTCCGGCAAGAGGTGCATCCAGCTGCATGGGTCCGTGATAATTACTCTGGCAAGAGGTGCATCCAGCTGCAAGTGACCCTGATAATTACACCGGCCAGAGGTGCATCCAGCTGCATGTGTCACTGATAATTAATCTGGCAATATTTGCATCCAGCTCAACGTGTCCCTGATAATTACTCCGGCAAGAGGTGCATCCATCTGCACGTGTCCCTGATAATTACTCTGGCAAGAGGTGCATCCAGCTGCACGTGTCCCTGATCATTACTATGGTAAGAGGTGCATCCAGCTGCAGGTGACCCTGATAATTACAGCGGCAAGAGTTACATCCAGCTGCAAGTGACCCTGAGAATTACTCCGGCAAGAGGTGCATCCAGCTACATGTGTCCCTGATAATTATTCCGGCAAGAGATGCATCCAGCTGCACATGTCCCTGATAATTACTCCGGCAAGAGGTGCATACAGCTACACGTGTCCCTGATAATTATTCCACCCTGATAATTACACCGGGCAGATGTGCATCCAGCTGCATGTGTCCCTGATAATTACACTGGCAAGATTTGCATCCAGCTGCAGGTGACCCTGATAATTACATCAGCCAGAGGTGCATCCAGCTGCATGTGTCCCTGATAATTACTCTGGCAAGAGATGCATCCAACTTCAAGTATCGCTGATAATTACACTGGCAAGAGTTGTATCCAGCTGTATGTGTCCATGATAATTACACTGGCAAGAGGTGCATCCAGCTGCACGTATCCCTGATAAGTACTCTGGCAAGAGGTGCATCGAGCTGCACGTGTCCCTGATAATTACTCCGGCAAGAGGTGCATCCAGCTGCAAGTGACCCCGATAATTACACTGGCAAGAGGTGAATCCACCTACATGTGTCCCTGATAATTACACCGGCAAGAGGTTTATCCAGCTGCAAGTGACCCTGATAATTACACCAGCAAGAGGTGCATCCAGCTGCATGTATCCCTGATAATTACTCCGGCAAGAGGAGCTTCCACCTACACTTGTCCCTGATAATTACTCCACCCTGATAATTACACCGGCCAGAGGTGCATCCAGCTGCATGTGTCCTTGATAATTACACTGGCAAGAATTGCATCCAGCTGCACGTGTCCCTGATAATGACTCCGGCAAGAGGTGCATCCAGCTGCAAGTGTCCCTGATAATTACTCTGGTAAGAGGTGCATCCAGCTGCAAGTGAACATTATAATTACAACGGCCAGAGTTGCATCCAGCTGCACGTGTCCCTGATAATTACTCCGGCAAGAGGTGCATCTAGCTGCATGTGTCCCTGATAATTACACTGGCAAGAGGTGCATCCAGCTGCACGTGACCCTGATAATTACATCAGCCAGAGGTGCATCCAGTTGCATGTGTCCCTGATAATTACTCTGGATAAGAGGTGCATCCAACTTCAAGTATCGCTGATAATTACACTGGCAAGAGTTGCATGAAGCTGTATGTGTCCATGATAATTACACTGGCAAGAGGTGCATCCAGCTCCACGTGTCCCTGATAATTAAAAAGACAAGAGGTGCATCAATCTGCACGTGTTCCTGATAATTACTCTGGCAAGAGGTGCATCCAGCTGCACGTGTCCCTGATCATTACTATGGTAAGAGGTGCATCCAGCTGCAGGTGACCCTGATAATTACACTGGCCAGAGGTGCATCCAGCTGCAAGTGAACCTTATAATTACAGCGGCAAGAGTTACATCCAGCTGCAAGTGACCCTGATAATTACTCCGGCAAGAGGTGCATCCAGCTGCATGTGTCCCTGATAATTATTCCGGCAAGAGATGCATCCAGCTGTACGTGTCCCTGATAATTACAGTGGCAAGAGGTGCATCCAGCTCCACGTTTCCCTGATAATGACTCCGGCAAGAGGTGCATCCAGCTGCAAGTGTCCCTGATAA
Source organism: Narcine bancroftii (assembly GCF_036971445.1). Lineage (NCBI taxonomy): Eukaryota > Metazoa > Chordata > Chondrichthyes > Torpediniformes > Narcinidae > Narcine > Narcine bancroftii. The sequence goes on from NC_091481.1 coordinate 40,468,661, forward strand.
TTACTCTGGCCAGAGGTGCATCCACTGCAGGTGATCCTGATAATTACACCAGACAGAGGTGCATCCAGCTGCAAGTGACCCTGATAATTACTCCGGCAAGAGGTGCATCCAGCTGCACGTGTCCCTGATAATTACAAAGACAAGAGGTGCATCCAGCTGCACATGTCCCTGATAATTACTCCGGCAAGAGGTGCATCCAGCTGCACGTGACCCTGATAATTACATCAGCCAGAGGTGCGTCCAGCTGCATGTGTCCCTGATAATTACTCTGGATAAGAGGTGCATCAAACTACAAGTATCGCTGATAATTACACTGGCAAGAGTTGCATCCAGCTGTATGTGTCCATGATAATTACACTGGCAAGAGGTACATCCAGCTCCACGTGTCCCTGATAATTAAAAAGACAAGAGCTGCATCCATCTCCACGTGTCCCTGATAATTACTCTGGCAAGAGGTGCATCCAGCTGCACGTGTCCCTGATCATTACTATGGTAAGAGGTGCATCCAGCTGCAGGTGACCCTGATCATTACCCTGGCCAGAGGTGCATCCAGCTTCAAGTGAACCTTATAATTACAGCGGCAAGAGTTACATCCAGCTGCAAGTGACCCTGATAATTACTCCGGCAAGAGGTGCATCCAGCTGCATGTGTCCCTGATAATTATTCCGGCAAGAGATGCATCCAGCTGTACGTGTCCCTGATAATTACTCGGCAAGAGGTGCATCCAGCTGCATGTGTCCCTGATAATTACTCCGGCAAGAGGAGCATCCAGCTACACGTGTCCCTGATAATTACTCCACCCTGATAATTACACCGGCCAGAGGTGCATCCAGCTGCAAGTGTCCCTGATAATTACTCTGGCAAGAGGTGCATCCAGCTGCAGGTGATCCTGATAATTACACCAGACAGAGGTGCATCCAGCTGCAAGTGACCCTGATAATTACTCCGGCAAGAGGTGCATCCAGCTGCACGTGTTCCTGATAATTACAAAGACACGAGGTGCGTCCAGCTGCACATGTCCCTGATAATTACTCCGGCAAGAGGTGCATCCAGCTGCAAGTGACCCTGATAATTACACTGGCAAGAGGTGAATCCAGCTGCACGTGTCCCTGATAATTATACCGGCAAGAGGTTCATCCAGCTGCAAGTGACCCTGATAATTACACCAGCAAAAGGTGCATCCAGCTGCATGTGTCCCTGATAATTACAGTGTCAAGAGGTGCATCCAGCTGCAGGTGACCCTGATAATTACATCAGCCAGAGGTGCATCCAGCTGCATGTGTCCCTGATAATTACTCTGGCAAGAGGTGCATCCAAATTCAAGTATTGCTGATAATTGCATTGGCAAGAGTTGTATCCAGCTGTATGTGTCCATGATAATTACACTGGCAAGAGGTGCATCCAGCTGCACGTATCCCTGATAAGTACTCTGGCAAAAGGTGTATCCACTGCACGTATCCCTGATAATTACTCCGGCAAGAGGAACATCCAGCTACACGTGTCGCAGATAATTACACTGGCAAGAATTACATCCAGCTGCAAGTGACCCTGATAATTACACCGGCCAGAGGTGCATCCAGCTGCATGTGTCCCTGATAATTAATCTGGCAAGATTTGCATCCAGCTGAACGTGACCCTGATAATTACACCGGCCAGAGGTGCATCCAGCTGCATGTGTCCCTGATAATTACTCTGGCAAGAGGTGCATCCAGTTGCACGTGACCCTGATAATTACATCAGCCAGAGGTGCGTCCAGCTGCATGTGTCCCTGATAATTACTCTGGATAAGAGGTGCATCAAACTACAAGTATCGCTGATAATTACACTGGCAAGAGTTGCATCCAGCTGTATGTGTCCATGATAATTACACTGGCAAGAGGTACATCCAGCTCCACGTGTCCCTGATAATTAAAAATACAAGAGCTGCATCCATCTCCACGTGTCCCTGATAATTACTCTGGCAAGAGGTGCATCCAGCTGCACGTGTCCCTGATCATTACTATGGTAAGAGGTGCATCCAGCTGCAGGTGACCCTGATCATTACCCTGGCCAGAGGTGCATCCAGCTTCAAGTGAACATTATAATTACAACGGCCAGAGTTGCATCCAGCTGCACGTGTCCCTGATAATTACTCCGGCAAGAGGTGCATCTAGCTGCATGTGTCCCTGATAATTACACTGGCAAGAGGTGCATCCAGCTGCACGTGACCCTGATAATTATATCAGCCAGAGGTGCATCCAGTTGCATGTGTCCCTGATAATTACTCTGGATAAGAGGTGCATCCAACTTCAAGTATCGCTGATAATTACACTGGCAAGAGTTGCATGAAGCTGTATGTGTCCATGATAATTACACTGGCCAGAGGTGCATCCAGCTTCAAGTGAACCTTATAATTACAGCGGCAAGAGTTACATCCAGCTGCAAGTGACCCTGATAATTACTCCGGCAAGAGGTCCATCCAGCTGCATGTGTCCCTGATAATTATTCCGGCAAGAGATGCATCCAGCTGTACGTGTCCCTGATAATTACTCGGCAAGAGGTGCATCCAGCTGCATGTGTCCCTGATAATTACTCCGGCAAGAGGAGCATCCAGCTACACGTGTCCCTGATAATTACTCCACCCTGATAATTACACCGGCCAGAGGTGAATCCAGCTACACGTGTCCCAGATAATTACTCTGGCAAGAATTACATCCAGCTGCAAGTGACCCTGATAATTACACCGGCCAGAGATGCATCCAGCTGCATGTGTCCCTGATAATTAATCTGGCAAGATTTGCATCCAGCTGAACGTTTCCCTGATAATTACTCCGGCAAGAGGTGGATCCAGCTGCACGTGTCCCTGATAATTACTCCGGCAAGAGGTGCATCCAGCTGCATGGGTCCGTGATAATTACTCTGGCAAGAGGTGCATCCAGCTGCAAGTGACCCTGATAATTACACCGGCCAGAGGTGCATCCAGCTGCATGTGTCACTGATAATTAATCTGGCAATATTTGCATCCAGCTCAACGTGTCCCTGATAATTACTCCGGCAAGAGGTGCATCCATCTGCACGTGTCCCTGATAATTACTCTGGCAAGAGGTGCATCCAGCTGCACGTGTCCCTGATCATTACTATGGTAAGAGGTGCATCCAGCTGCAGGTGACCCTGATAATTACAGCGGCAAGAGTTACATCCAGCTGCAAGTGACCCTGAGAATTACTCCGGCAAGAGGTGCATCCAGCTACATGTGTCCCTGATAATTATTCCGGCAAGAGATGCATCCAGCTGCACATGTCCCTGATAATTACTCCGGCAAGAGGTGCATACAGCTACACGTGTCCCTGATAATTATTCCACCCTGATAATTACACCGGGCAGATGTGCATCCAGCTGCATGTGTCCCTGATAATTACACTGGCAAGATTTGCATCCAGCTGCAGGTGACCCTGATAATTACATCAGCCAGAGGTGCATCCAGCTGCATGTGTCCCTGATAATTACTCTGGCAAGAGATGCATCCAACTTCAAGTATCGCTGATAATTACACTGGCAAGAGTTGTATCCAGCTGTATGTGTCCATGATAATTACACTGGCAAGAGGTGCATCCAGCTGCACGTATCCCTGATAAGTACTCTGGCAAGAGGTGCATCGAGCTGCACGTGTCCCTGATAATTACTCCGGCAAGAGGTGCATCCAGCTGCAAGTGACCCCGATAATTACACTGGCAAGAGGTGAATCCACCTACATGTGTCCCTGATAATTACACCGGCAAGAGGTTTATCCAGCTGCAAGTGACCCTGATAATTACACCAGCAAGAGGTGCATCCAGCTGCATGTATCCCTGATAATTACTCCGGCAAGAGGAGCTTCCACCTACACTTGTCCCTGATAATTACTCCACCCTGATAATTACACCGGCCAGAGGTGCATCCAGCTGCATGTGTCCTTGATAATTACACTGGCAAGAATTGCATCCAGCTGCACGTGTCCCTGATAATGACTCCGGCAAGAGGTGCATCCAGCTGCAAGTGTCCCTGATAATTACTCTGGTAAGAGGTGCATCCAGCTGCAAGTGAACATTATAATTACAACGGCCAGAGTTGCATCCAGCTGCACGTGTCCCTGATAATTACTCCGGCAAGAGGTGCATCTAGCTGCATGTGTCCCTGATAATTACACTGGCAAGAGGTGCATCCAGCTGCACGTGACCCTGATAATTACATCAGCCAGAGGTGCATCCAGTTGCATGTGTCCCTGATAATTACTCTGGATAAGAGGTGCATCCAACTTCAAGTATCGCTGATAATTACACTGGCAAGAGTTGCATGAAGCTGTATGTGTCCATGATAATTACACTGGCAAGAGGTGCATCCAGCTCCACGTGTCCCTGATAATTAAAAAGACAAGAGGTGCATCAATCTGCACGTGTTCCTGATAATTACTCTGGCAAGAGGTGCATCCAGCTGCACGTGTCCCTGATCATTACTATGGTAAGAGGTGCATCCAGCTGCAGGTGACCCTGATAATTACACTGGCCAGAGGTGCATCCAGCTGCAAGTGAACCTTATAATTACAGCGGCAAGAGTTACATCCAGCTGCAAGTGACCCTGATAATTACTCCGGCAAGAGGTGCATCCAGCTGCATGTGTCCCTGATAATTATTCCGGCAAGAGATGCATCCAGCTGTACGTGTCCCTGATAATTACAGTGGCAAGAGGTGCATCCAGCTCCACGTTTCCCTGATAATGACTCCGGCAAGAGGTGCATCCAGCTGCAAGTGTCCCTGATAATTACTCTGGCCAGAGGTGCATCCACTGCAGGTGATCCTGATAATTACACCAGACAGAGGTGCATCCAGCTGCAAGTGACCCTGATAATTACTCCGGCAAGAGGTGCATCCAGCTGCACGTGTCCCTGATAATTACAAAGACAAGAGGTGCATCCAGCTGCACATGTCCCTGATAATTACTCCGGCAAGAGGTGCATCCAGCTGCACGTGACCCTGATAATTACATCAGCCAGAGGTGCGTCCAGCTGCATGTGTCCCTGATAATTACTCTGGATAAGAGGTGCATCAAACTACAAGTATCGCTGATAATTACACTGGCAAGAGTTGCATCCAGCTGTATGTGTCCATGATAATTACACTGGCAAGAGGTACATCCAGCTCCACGTGTCCCTGATAATTAAAAAGACAAGAGCTGCATCCATCTCCACGTGTCCCTGATAATTACTCTGGCAAGAGGTGCATCCAGCTGCACGTGTCCCTGATCATTACTATGGTAAGAGGTGCATCCAGCTGCAGGTGACCCTGATCATTACCCTGGCCAGAGGTGCATCCAGCTTCAAGTGAACCTTATAATTACAGCGGCAAGAGTTACATCCAGCTGCAAGTGACCCTGATAATTACTCCGGCAAGAGGTGCATCCAGCTGCATGTGTCCCTGATAATTATTCCGGCAAGAGATGCATCCAGCTGTACGTGTCCCTGATAATTACTCGGCAAGAGGTGCATCCAGCTGCATGTGTCCCTGATAATTACTCCGGCAAGAGGAGCATCCAGCTACACGTGTCCCTGATAATTACTCCACCCTGATAATTACACCGGCCAGAGGTGCATCCAGCTGCAAGTGTCCCTGATAATTACTCTGGCAAGAGGTGCATCCAGCTGCAGGTGATCCTGATAATTACACCAGACAGAGGTGCATCCAGCTGCAAGTGACCCTGATAATTACTCCGGCAAGAGGTGCATCCAGCTGCACGTGTTCCTGATAATTACAAAGACACGAGGTGCGTCCAGCTGCACATGTCCCTGATAATTACTCCGGCAAGAGGTGCATCCAGCTGCAAGTGACCCTGATAATTACACTGGCAAGAGGTGAATCCAGCTGCACGTGTCCCTGATAATTATACCGGCAAGAGGTTCATCCAGCTGCAAGTGACCCTGATAATTACACCAGCAAAAGGTGCATCCAGCTGCATGTGTCCCTGATAATTACAGTGTCAAGAGGTGCATCCAGCTGCAGGTGACCCTGATAATTACATCAGCCAGAGGTGCATCCAGCTGCATGTGTCCCTGATAATTACTCTGGCAAGAGGTGCATCCAAATTCAAGTATTGCTGATAATTGCATTGGCAAGAGTTGTATCCAGCTGTATGTGTCCATGATAATTACACTGGCAAGAGGTGCATCCAGCTGCACGTATCCCTGATAAGTACTCTGGCAAAAGGTGTATCCACTGCACGTATCCCTGATAATTACTCCGGCAAGAGGAACATCCAGCTACACGTGTCGCAGATAATTACACTGGCAAGAATTACATCCAGCTGCAAGTGACCCTGATAATTACACCGGCCAGAGGTGCATCCAGCTGCATGTGTCCCTGATAATTAATCTGGCAAGATTTGCATCCAGCTGAACGTGACCCTGATAATTACACCGGCCAGAGGTGCATCCAGCTGCATGTGTCCCTGATAATTACTCTGGCAAGAGGTGCATCCAGTTGCACGTGACCCTGATAATTACATCAGCCAGAGGTGCGTCCAGCTGCATGTGTCCCTGATAATTACTCTGGATAAGAGGTGCATCAAACTACAAGTATCGCTGATAATTACACTGGCAAGAGTTGCATCCAGCTGTATGTGTCCATGATAATTACACTGGCAAGAGGTACATCCAGCTCCACGTGTCCCTGATAATTAAAAATACAAGAGCTGCATCCATCTCCACGTGTCCCTGATAATTACTCTGGCAAGAGGTGCATCCAGCTGCACGTGTCCCTGATCATTACTATGGTAAGAGGTGCATCCAGCTGCAGGTGACCCTGATCATTACCCTGGCCAGAGGTGCATCCAGCTTCAAGTGAACATTATAATTACAACGGCCAGAGTTGCATCCAGCTGCACGTGTCCCTGATAATTACTCCGGCAAGAGGTGCATCTAGCTGCATGTGTCCCTGATAATTACACTGGCAAGAGGTGCATCCAGCTGCACGTGACCCTGATAATTATATCAGCCAGAGGTGCATCCAGTTGCATGTGTCCCTGATAATTACTCTGGATAAGAGGTGCATCCAACTTCAAGTATCGCTGATAATTACACTGGCAAGAGTTGCATGAAGCTGTATGTGTCCATGATAATTACACTGGCAAGAGGTGCATCCAGCTCCACGTGTCCCTGATAATTAAAAAGACAAGAGGTGCATCAATCTGCACGTGTTCCTGATAATTACTCTGGCAAGAGGTGCCTCCAGCTGCACGTGTCCCTGATCATTACTATGGTAAGAGGTGCATCCAGCTGCAGGTGACCCTGATAATTACACTGGCCAGAGGTGCATCCAGCTGCAAGTGAACCTTATAATTACAGCGGCAAGAGTTACATCCAGCTGCAAGTGACCCTGATAATTACTCCGGCAAGAGGTGCATCCAGCTGCAAGTGAACATTATAATTACAACGGCCAGAGTTGCATCCAGCTGCACGTCTCCCTGATAATTACTCCGGCAAGAGGTGCATCTAGCTGCATGTGTCCCTGATAATTACACTGGCAAGAGGTGCATCCAGCTGCACGTGACCCTGATAATTACATCAGCCAGAGGTGCATCCAGTTGCATGTGTCCCTGATAATTACTCTGGATAAGAGGTGCATCCAACTTCAAGTATCGCTGATAATTACACTGGCAAGAGTTGCATGAAGCTGTATGTGTCCATGATAATTACACTGGCAAGAGGTGCATCCAGCTCCACGTGTCCCTGATAATTAAAAAGACAAGAGGTGCATCAATCTGCACGTGTTCCTGATAATTACTCTGGCAAGAGGTGCATCCAGCTGCACGTGTCCCTGATCATTACTATGGTAAGAGGTGCATCCAGCTGCAGGTGACCCTGATAATTACACTGGCCAGAGGTGCATCCAGCTGCAAGTGAACCTTATAATTACAGCGGCAAGAGTTACATCCAGCTGCAAGTGACCCTGATAATTACTCCGGCAAGAGGTGCATCCAGCTGCATGTGTCCCTGATAATTATTCCGGCAAGAGATGCATCCAGCTGTACGTGTCCCTGATAATTACAGTGGCAAGAGGTGCATCCAGCTCCACGTTTCCCTGATAATGACTCCGGCAAGAGGTGCATCCAGCTGCAAGTGTCCCTGATAATTACTCTGGCAAGAGGTGCATCCACTGCAGGTGATCCTGATAATTAGACCAGACAGAGGTGCATCCAGCTGCAAGTGACCCTGATAATTACTCCGGCAAGAGGTGCATCCAGCTGCACGTGTCCCTGATAATTACAAAGACAAGAGGTGCATCCAGCTGCACATGTCCCTGATAATTACTCCGGCAAGAGGTGCATCGAGCTGCACGTGACCCTGATAATTACATCAGCCAGAGGTGCGTCCAGCTGCATGTGTCCCTGATAATTACTCTGGATAAGAGGTGCATCAAACTACAAGTATCGCTGATAATTACACTGGCAAGAGTTGCATCCAGCTGTATGTGTCCATGATAATTACACTGGCAAGAGGTACATCCAGCTCCACGTGTCCCTGATAATTAAAAAGACAAGAGCTGCATCCATCTCCACGTGTCCCTGATAATTACTCTGGCAAGAGGTGCATCCAGCTGCACGTGTCCCTGATCATTACTATGGTAAGAGGTGCATCCAGCTGCAGGTGACCCTGATCATTACCCTGGCCAGAGGTGCATCCAGCTTCAAGTGAACCTTATAATTACAGCGGCAAGAGTTACATCCAGCTGCAAGTGACCCTGATAATTACTCCGGCAAGAGGTCCATCCAGCTGCATGTGTCCCTGATAATTATTCCGGCAAGAGATGCATCCAGCTGTACGTGTCCCTGATAATTACTCGGCAAGAGGTGCATCCAGCTGCATGTGTCCCTGATAATTACTCCGGCAAGAGGAGCATCCAGCTACACGTGTCCCTGATAATTACTCCACCCTGATAATTACACCGGCCAGAGGTGAATCCAGCTACACGTGTCCCAGATAATTACTCTGGCAAGAATTACATCCAGCTGCAAGTGACCCTGATAATTACACCGGCCAGAGATGCATCCAGCTGCATGTGTCCCTGATAATTAATCTGGCAAGATTTGCATCCAGCTGAACGTTTCCCTGATAATTACTCCGGCAAGAGGTGGATCCAGCTGCACGTGTCCCTGATAATTACTCCGGCAAGAGGTGCATCCAGCTGCATGGGTCCGTGATAATTACTCTGGCAAGAGGTGCATCCAGCTGCAAGTGACCCTGATAATTACACCGGCCAGAGGTGCATCCAGCTGCATGTGTCACTGATAATTAATCTGGCAATATTTGTATCCAGCTCAACGTGTCCCTGATAATTACTCCGGCAAGAGGTGCATCCATCTGCACGTGTCCCTGATAATTACTCTGGCAAGAGGTGCATCCAGCTGCACGTGTCCCTGATCATTACTATGGTAAGAGGTGCATCCAGCTGCAGGTGACCCTGATAATTACAGCGGCAAGAGTTACATCCAGCTGCAAGTGACCCTGAGAATTACTCCGGCAAGAGGTGCATCCAGCTACATGTGTCCCTGATAATTATTCCGGCAAGAGATGCATCCAGCTGCACATGTCCCTGATAATTACTCCGGCAAGAGGTGCATACAGCTACACGTGTCCCTGATAATTATTCCACCCTGATAATTACACCGGGCAGATGTGCATCCAGCTGCATGTGTCCCTGATAATTACACTGGCAAGATTTGCATCCAGCTGCAGGTGACCCTGATAATTACTCTGGCAAGAGATGCATCCAACTTCAAGTATCGCTGATAATTACACTGGCAAGAGTTGTATCCAGCTGTATGTGTCCATGATAATTACACTGGCAAGAGGTGCATCCAGCTGCACGTATCCCTGATAAGTACTCTGGCAAGAGGTGCATCGAGCTGCACGTGTCCCTGATAATTACTCCGGCAAGAGGTGCATCCAGCTGCAAGTGACCCCGATAATCACACTGGCAAGAGGTGAATCCACCTACATGTGTCCCTGATAATTACACCGGCAAGAGGTTTATCCAGCTGCAAGTGACCCTGATAATTACACCAGCAAGAGGTGCATCCAGCTGCATGTATCCCTGATAATTACTCCGGCAAGAGGAGCTTCCACCTACACTTGTCCCTGATAATTACTCCACCCTGATAATTACACCGGCCAGAGGTGCATCCAGCTGCATGTGTCCTTGATAATTACACTGGCAAGAATTGCATCCAGCTGCACGTGTCCCTGATAATGACTCCGGCAAGAGGTGCATCCAGCTGCAAGTGTCCCTGATAATTACTCTGGTAAGAGGTGCATCCAGCTGCAAGTGAACATTATAATTACAACGGCCAGAGTTGCATCCAGCTGCACGTGTCCCTGATAATTACTCCGGCAAGAGGTGCATCTAGCTGCATGTGTCCCTGATAATTACACTGGCAAGAGGTGCATCCAGCTGCACGTGACCCTGATAATTACATCAGCCAGAGGTGCATCCAGTTGCATGTGTCCCTGATAATTACTCTGGATAAGAGGTGCATCCAACTTCAAGTATCGCTGATAATTACACTGGCAAGAGTTGCATGAAGCTGTATGTGTCCATGATAATTACACTGGCAAGAGGTGCATCCAGCTCCACGTGTCCCTGATAATTAAAAAGACAAGAGGTGCATCAATCTGCACGTGTTCCTGATAATTACTCTGGCAAGAGGTGCATCCAGCTGCACGTGTCCCTGATCATTACTATGGTAAGAGGTGCATCCAGCTGCAGGTGACCCTGATAATTACAGCGGCAAGAGTTACATCCAGCTGCAAGTGACCCTGATAATTACTCCGGCAAGAGGTGCATCCAGCTGCATGTGTCCCTGATAATTATTCCGGCAAGAGATGCATCCAGCTGTACGTGTCCCTGATAATTACAGTGGCAAGAGGTGCATCCAGCTCCACGTTTCCCTGATAATGACTCCGGCAAGAGGTGCATCCAGCTGCAAGTGTCCCTGATAATTACTCTGGCCAGAGGTGCATCCACTGCAGGTGATCCTGATAATTACACCAGACAGAGGTGCATCCAGCTGCAAGTGACCCTGATAATTACTCCGGCAAGAGGTGCATCCAGCTGCACGTGTCCCTGATAATTACAAAGACAAGAGGTGCATCCAGCTGCACATGTCCCTGATAATTACTCCGGCAAGAGGTGCATCCAGCTGCACGTGACCCTGATAATTACATCAGCCAGAGGTGCGTCCAGCTGCATGTGTCCCTGATAATTACTCTGGATAAGAGGTGCATCAAACTACAAGTATCGCTGATAATTACACTGGCAAGAGTTGCATCCAGCTGTATGTGTCCATGATAATTACACTGGCAAGAGGTACATCCAGCTCCACGTGTCCCTGATAATTAAAAAGACAAGAGCTGCATCCATCTCCACGTGTCCCTGATAATTACTCTGGCAAGAGGTGCATCCAGCTGCACGTGTCCCTGATCATTACTATGGTAAGAGGTGCATCCAGCTGCAGGTGACCCTGATCATTACCCTGGCCAGAGGTGCATCCAGCTTCAAGTGAACCTTATAATTACAGCGGCAAGAGTTACATCCAGCTGCAAGTGACCCTGATAATTACTCCGGCAAGAGGTGCATCCAGCTGCATGTGTCCCTGATAATTATTCCGGCAAGAGATGCATCCAGCTGTACGTGTCCCTGATAATTACTCGGCAAGAGGTGCATCCAGCTGCATGTGTCCCTGATAATTACTCCGGCAAGAGGAGCATCCAGCTACACGTGTCCCTGATAATTACTCCACCCTGATAATTACACCGGCCAGAGGTGCATCCAGCTGCAAGTGTCCCTGATAATTACTCTGGCAAGAGGTGCATCCAGCTGCAGGTGATCCTGATAATTACACCAGACAGAGGTGCATCCAGCTGCAAGTGACCCTGATAATTACTCCGGCAAGAGGTGCATCCAGCTGCACGTGTTCCTGATAATTACAAAGACACGAGATGCGTCCAGCTGCACATGTCCCTGATAATTACTCCGGCAAGAGGTGCATCCAGCTGCAAGTGACCCTGATAATTACACTGGCAAGAGGTGAATCCAGCTGCACGTGTCCCTGATAATTATACCGGCAAGAGGTTCATCCAGCTGCAAGTGACCCTGATAATTACACCAGCAAAAGGTGCATCCAGCTGCATGTGTCCCTGATAATTACAGTGTCAAGAGGTGCATCCAGCTGCAGGTGACCCTGATAATTACATCAGCCAGAGGTGCATCCAGCTGCATGTGTCCCTGATAATTACTCTGGCAAGAGGTGCATCCAAATTCAAGTATTGCTGATAATTGCATTGGCAAGAGTTGTATCCAGCTGTATGTGTCCATGATAATTACACTGGCAAGAGGTGCATCCAGCTGCACGTATCCCTGATAAGTACTCTGGCAAAAGGTGTATCCACTGCACGTATCCCTGATAATTACTCCGGCAAGAGGAACATCCAGCTACACGTGTCGCAGATAATTACACTGGCAAGAATTACATCCAGCTGCAAGTGACCCTGATAATTACACCGGCCAGAGGTGCATCCAGCTGCATGTGTCCCTGATAATTAATCTGGCAAGATTTGCATCCAGCTGAACGTGTCCCTGATAATTACTCTGGCAAGAGGTGCATCCAGCTGCAAGTGACCCTGATAATTACACCGGCCAGAGGTGCATCCAGCTGCATGTGTCCCTGATAATTACTCTGGCAAGAGGTGCATCCAGTTGCACGTGACCCTGATAATTACATCAGCCAGAGGTGCGTCCAGCTGCATGTGTCCCTGATAATTACTCTGGATAAGAGGTGCATCAAACTACAAGTATCGCTGATAATTACACTGGCAAGAGTTGCATCCAGCTGTATGTGTCCATGATAATTACACTGGCAAGAGGTACATCCAGCTCCACGTGTCCCTGATAATTAAAAATACAAGAGCTGCATCCATCTCCACGTGTCCCTGATAATTACTCTGGCAAGAGGTGCATCCAGCTGCACGTGTCCCTGATCATTACTATGGTAAGAGGTGCATCCAGCTGCAGGTGACCCTGATCATTACCCTGGCCAGAGGTGCATCCAGCTTCAAGTGAACATTATAATTACAACGGCCAGAGTTGCATCCAGCTGCACGTGTCCCTGATAATTACTCCGGCAAGAGGTGCATCTAGCTGCATGTGTCCCTGATAATTACACTGGCAAGAGGTGCATCCAGCTGCACGTGACCCTGATAATTATATCAGCCAGAGGTGCATCCAGTTGCATGTGTCCCTGATAATTACTCTGGATAAGAGGTGCATCCAACTTCAAGTATCGCTGATAATTACACTGGCAAGAGTTGCATGAAGCTGTATGTGTCCATGATAATTACACTGGCAAGAGGTGCATCCAGCTCCACGTGTCCCTGATAATTAAAAAGACAAGAGGTGCATCAATCTGCACGTGTTCCTGATAATTACTCTGGCAAGAGGTGCCTCCAGCTGCACGTGTCCCTGATCATTACTATGGTAAGAGGTGCATCCAGCTGCAGGTGACCCTGATAATTACACTGGCCAGAGGTGCATCCAGCTGCAAGTGAACCTTATAATTACAGCGGCAAGAGTTACATCCAGCTGCAAGTGACCCTGATAATTACTCCGGCAAGAGGTGCATCCAGCTGCATGTGTCCCTGATAATTATTCCGGCAAGAGATGCATCCAGCTGTACGTGTCCCTGATAATTACAGTGGCAAGAGGTGCATCCAGCTCCACGTTTCCCTGATAATGACTCCGGCAAGAGGTGCATCCAGCTGCTAGTCTCCCTGATAATTACTCTGGCAAGAGGTGCATCCACTGCAGGTGATCCTGATAATTACACCAGACAGAGGTGCATCCAGCTGCAAGTGACCCTGATAATTACTCCGGCAAGAGGTGCATCCAGCTGCACGTGTCCCTGATAATTACAAAGACAAGAGGTGCATCCAGCTGCACATGTCCCTGATAATTACTCCGGCAAGAGGTGCATCCAGCTGCACGTGACCCTGATAATTACATCAGCCAGAGGTGCGTCCAGCTGCATGTGTCCCTGATAATTACTCTGGATAAGAGGTGCATCAAACTACAAGTATCGCTGATAATTACACTGGCAAGAGTTGCATCCAGCTGTATGTGTCCATGATAATTACACTGGCAAGAGGTACATCCAGCTCCACGTGTCCCTGATAATTAAAAAGACAAGAGCTGCATCCATCTCCACGTGTCCCTGATCATTACTATGGTAAGAGGTGCATCCAGCTGCAGGTGACCCTGATCATTACCCTGGCCAGAGGTGCATCCAGCTTCAAGTGAACCTTATAATTACAGCGGCAAGAGTTACATCCAGCTGCAAGTGACCCTGATAATTACTCCGGCAAGAGGTCCATCCAGCTGCATGTGTCCCTGATAATTATTCCGGCAAGAGATGCATCCAGCTGTACGTGTCCCTGATAATTACTCGGCAAGAGGTGCATCCAGCTGCATGTGTCCCTGATAATTACTCCGGCAAGAGGAGCATCCAGCTACACGTGTCCCTGATAATTACTCCACCCTGATAATTACACCGGCCAGAGGTGAATCCAGCTACACGTGTCCCAGATAATTACTCTGGCAAGAATTACATCCAGCTGCAAGTGACCCTGATAATTACACCGGCCAGAGATGCATCCAGCTGCATGTGTCCCTGATAATTAATCTGGCAAGATTTGCATCCAGCTGAACGTTTCCCTGATAATTACTCCGGCAAGAGGTGGATCCAGCTGCACGTGTCCCTGATAATTACTCCGGTAAGAGGTGCATCCAGCTGCATGGGTCCGTGATAATTACTCTGGCAAGAGGTGCATCCAGCTGCAAGTGACCCTGATAATTACACCGGCCAGAGGTGCATCCAGCTGCATGTGTCACTGATAATTAATCTGGCAATATTTGCATCCAGCTCAACGTGTCCCTGATAATTACTCCGGCAAGAGGTGCATCCATCTGCACGTGTCCCTGATAATTACTCTGGCAAGAGGTGCATCCAGCTGCACGTGTCCCTGATCATTACTATGGTAAGAGGTGCATCCAGCTGCAGGTGACCCTGATAATTACAGCGGCAAGAGTTACATTCAGCTGCAAGTGACCCTGAGAATTACTCCGGCAAGAGGTGCATCCAGCTACATGTGTCCCTGATAATTATTCCGGCAAGAGATGCATCCAGCTGCACATGTCCCTGATAATTACTCCGGCAAGAGGTGCATACAGCTACACGTGTCCCTGATAATTATTCCACCCTGATAATTACACCGGGCAGAGGTGCATCCAGCTGCATGTGTCCCTGATGATTACACTGGCAAGATTTGCATCCAGCTGCAGGTGACCCTGATAATTACATCAGCCAGAGGTGCATCCAGCTGCATGTGTCCCTGATAATTACTCTGGCAAGAGATGCATCCAACTTCAAGTATCGCTGATAATTACACTGGCAAGAGTTGTATCCAGCTGTATGTGTCCATGATAATTACACTGGCAAGAGGTGCATCCAGCTGCACGTATCCCTGATAAGTACTCTGGCAAGAGGTGCATCGAGCTGCACGTGTCCCTGATAATTACTCCGGCAAGAGGTGCATCCAGCTGCAAGTGACCCCGATAATTACACTGGCAAGAGGTGAATCCACCTACATGTGTCCCTGATAATTACACCGGCAAGAGGTTTATCCAGCTGCAAGTGACCCTGATAATTACACCAGCAAGAGGTGCATCCAGCTGCATGTATCCCTGATAATTACTCCGGCAAGAGGAGCTTCCACCTACACTTGTCCCTGATAATTACTCCACCCTGATAATTACACCGGCCAGAGGTGCATCCAGCTGCATGTGTCCTTGATAATTACACTGGCAAGAATTGCATCCAGCTGCACGTGTCCCTGATAATGACTCCGGCAAGAGGTGCATCCAGCTGCAAGTGTCCCTGATAATTACTCTGGTAAGAGGTGCATCCAGCTGCAAGTGAACATTATAATTACAACGGCCAGAGTTGCATCCAGCTGCACGTGTCCCTGATAATTACTCCGGCAAGAGGTGCATCTAGCTGCATGTGTCCCTGATAATTACACTGGCAAGAGGTGCATCCAGCTGCACGTGACCCTGATAATTACATCAGCCAGAGGTGCATCCAGTTGCATGTGTCCCTGATAATTACTCTGGATAAGAGGTGCATCCAACTTCAAGTATCGCTGATAATTACACTGGCAAGAGTTGCATGAAGCTGTATGTGTCCATGATAATTACACTGGCAAGAGGTGCATCCAGCTCCACGTGTCCCTGATAATTAAAAAGACAAGAGGTGCATCAATCTGCACGTGTTCCTGATAATTACTCTGGCAAGAGGTGCATCCAGCTGCACGTGTCCCTGATCATTACTATGGTAAGAGGTGCATCCAGCTGCAGGTGACCCTGATAATTACACTGGCCAGAGGTGCATCCAGCTGCAAGTGAACCTTATAATTACAGCGGCAAGAGTTACATCCAGCTGCAAGTGACCCTGATAATTACTCCGGCAAGAGGTGCATCCAGCTGCATGTGTCCCTGATAATTATTCCGGCAAGAGATGCATCCAGCTGTACGTGTCCCTGATAATTACAGTGGCAAGAGGTGCATCCAGCTCCACGTTTCCCTGATAATGACTCCGGCAAGAGGTGCATCCAGCTGCAAGTGTCCCTGATAATTACTCTGGCAAGAGGTGCATCCACTGCAGGTGATCCTGATAATTACACCAGACAGAGGTGCATCCAGCTGCAAGTGACCCTGATAATTACTCCGGCAAGAGGTGCATCCAGCTGCACGTGTCCCTGATAAATACAAAGACAAGAGGTGCATCCAGCTGCACATGTCCCTGATAATTACTCCGGCAAGAGGTGCATCCAGCTGCACGTGACCCTGATAATTACATCAGCCAGAGGTGCGTCCAGCTGCATGTGTCCCTGATAATTACTCTGGATAAGAGGTGCATCAAACTACAAGTATCGCTGATAATTACACTGGCAAGAGTTGCATCCAGCTGTATGTGTCCATGATAATTACACTGGCAAGAGGTACATCCAGCTCCACGTGTCCCTGATAATTAAAAAGACAAGAGCTGCATCCATCTCCACGTGTCCCTGATAATTACTCTGGCAAGAGGTGCATCCAGCTGCACGTGTCCCTGATCATTACTATGGTAAGAGGTGCATCCAGCTGCAGGTGACCCTGATCATTACCCTGGCCAGAGGTGCATCCAGCTTCAAGTGAACCTTATAATTACAGCGGCAAGAGTTACATCCAGCTGCAAGTGACCCTGATAATTACTCCGGCAAGAGGTGCATCCAGCTGCATGTGTCCCTGATAATTATTCCGGCAAGAGATGCATCCAGCTGTACGTATCCCTGATAATTACTCGGCAAGAGGTGCATCCAGCTGCATGTGTCCCTGATAATTACTCCGGCAAGAGGAGCATCCAGCTGCACGTGTCCCTGATAATTACTCCACCCTGATAATTACACCGGCCAGAGGTGCATCCAGCTGCAAGTGTCCCTGATAATTACTCTTGAAGAGGTGCATCCAGCTGCAGGTGATCCTGATAATTACACCAGACAGAGGTGCATCCAGCTGCAAGTGACCCTGATAATTACTCCGGCAAGAGGTGCATCCAGCTGCACGTGTCCCTGATAATTACAAAGACACGAGGTGCGTCCAGCTGCACATGTCCCTGATAATTACTCCGGCAAGAGGTGCATCCATCTGCAAGTGACCCTGATAATTACACTGGCAAGAGGTGAATCCAGCTGCACGTGTCCCTGATAATTATACCGGCAAGAGGTTCATCCAGCTGCAAGTGACCCTGATAATTACACCAGCAAAAGGTGCATCCAGCTGCATGTGTCCCTGATAATTACAGTGGCAAGAGGTGCATCCAGCTGCAGGTGACCCTGATAATTACATCAGCCAGAGGTGCATCCAGCTGCATGTGTCCCTGATAATTACTCTGGCAAGAGGTGCATCCAAATTCAAGTATTGCTGATAATTGCATTGGCAAGAGTTGTATCCAGCTGTATGTGTCCATGATAATTACACTGGCAAGAGGTGCATCCAGCTGCACGTATCCCTGATAAGTACTCTGGCAAAAGGTGTATCCACTGCACGTATCCCTGATAATTACTCCGGCAAGAGGAACATCCAGCTACACGTGTCGCAGATAATTACACTGGCAAGAATTACATCCAGCTGCAAGTGACCCTGATAATTACACCGGCCAGAGGTGCATCCAGCTGCATGTGTCCCTGATAATTAATCTGGCAAGATTTGCATCCAGCTGAACGTGTCCCTGATAATTACTCTGGCAAGAGGTGCATCCAGCTGCAAGTGACCCTGATAATTACACCGGCCAGAGGTGCATCCAGCTGCATGTGTCCCTGATAATTACTCTGGCAAGAGGTGCATCCAGCTGCACGTGACCCTGATAATTACATCAGCCAGAGGTGCGTCCAGCTGCATGTGTCCCTGATAATTACTCTGGATAAGAGGTGCATCAAACTACAAGTATCGCTGATAATTACACTGGCAAGAGTTGCATCCAGCTGTATGTGTCCATGATAATTACACTGGCAAGAGGTACATCCAGCTCCACGTGTCCCTGATAATTAAAAAGACAAGAGCTGCATCCATCTCCACGTGTCCCTGATAATTACTCTGGCAAGAGGTGCATCCAGCTGCACGTGTCCCTGATCATTACTATGGTAAGAGGTGCATCCAGCTGCAGGTGACCCTGATCATTACCCTGGCCAGAGGTGCATCCAGCTTCAAGTGAACCTTATAATTACAGCGGCAAGAGTTACATCCAGCTGCAAGTGACCCTGATAATTACTCCGGCAAGAGGTGCATCCAGCTGCATGTGTCCCTGATAATTATTCCGGCAAGAGATGCATCCAGCTGTACGTGTCCCTGATAATTACTCGGCAAGAGGTGCATCCAGCTGCATGTGTCCCTGATAATTACTCCGGCAAGAGGAGCATCCAGCTACACGTGTCCCTGATAATTACTCCACCCTGATAATTACACCGGCCAGAGGTGCATCCAGCTGCAGGTGTCCCTGATAATTACTCTGGCAAGAGGTGCATCCAGCTGCAGGTGATCCTGATAATTACACCAGACAGAGGTGCATCCAGCTGCAAGTGACCCTGATAATTACTCCAGCAAGAGGTGCATCCAGCTGCACGTGTCCCTGATAATTACAAAGACACGAGGTGCGTCCAGCTGCACATGTCCCTGATAATTACTCCGGCAAGAGGTGCATCCAGCTGCAAGTGACCCTGATAATTACACTGGCAAGAGGTGAATCCAGCTGCACGTGTCCCTGATAATTATACCGGCAAGAGGTTCATCCAGCTGCAAGTGACCCTGATAATTACACCAGCAAAAGGTGCATCCAGCTGCATGTGTCCCTGATAATTACAGTGGCAAGAGGTGCATCCAGCTGCAGGTGACCCTGATAATTACATCAGCCAGAGGTGCATCCAGCTGCATGTGTCCCTGATAATTACTCTGGCAAGAGGTGCATCCAAATTCAAGTATTGCTGATAATTGCATTGGCAAGAGTTGTATCCAGCTGTATGTGTCCATGATAATTACACTGGCAAGAGGTGCATCCAGCTGCACGTATCCCTGATAAGTACTCTGGCAAAAGGTGTATCCACTGCACGTATCCCTGATAATTACTCCGGCAAGAGGAACATCCAGCTACACGTGTCGCAGATAATTACACTGGCAAGAATTACATCCAGCTGCAAGTGACCCTGATAATTACACCGGCCAGAGGTGCATCCAGCTGCATGTGTCCCTGATAATTAATCTGGCAAGATTTGCATCCAGCTGAACGTGTCCCTGATAATTACTCTGGCAAGAGGTGCATCCAGCTGCACGGGTCCCTGATAATTACTCTGGCAAGAGGTGCATCCAGCTGCAAGTGACCCTGATAATTACACCGGCCAGAGGTGCATCCAGCTGCATGTGTCCCTGATAATTACTCTGGCAAGAGGTGCATCCAGCTGCAGGTGACCCTGATAATTACATCAGCCAGAGGTGCATCCAGCTGCATGTGTCCCTGATAATTACTCTTGATAAGAGGTGCATCCAACTTCAAGTATCGCTGATAATTACACTGGCAAGAGTTGCATGAATCTGTATGTGTCCATGATAATTACACTGGCAAGAGGTGCATCCAGCTGCAAGTGACACTGATAATTACTCCGGCAAGAGGTGCATCCAGCTGCACGTGTCCCTGATAATTACAAAGACAAGAGGTGCATCCAGCTGCACATGTCCCTGATAATTACTCCGGCAAGAGGTGTATCCAGCTGCAAGTGACCCTGATAATTACACTGGCAAGAGGTGAATCCAGCTGCACGTGTCCCTGATAATTATACCGGCAAGAGGTTCATCCAGCTGCAAGTGACCCTGATAATTACACCAGCAAGAGGTGCATCCAGCTGCATGTGTCCCTGATAATTACAGTGGCAAGAGGTGCATCCAGCTGCAGGTGACCCTGATAATTACATCAGCCAGAGCTGCATCCAGCTGCAAGTGACCCTGATAATTACTCCGGCAAGAGGTGCATCCAGCTGCACGTGTCCCTGATAATGACTCCGGCAAAAGGTGCATCCAGCTGCAAGTGTCCCTGATAATTACTCTGGTAAGAGGTGCATCCAGCTGCAAGTGAACATTATAATTACACCGGCCAGAGTTGCATCCAGCTGCACGTGTCCCTGATAATTACTCCGGCAAGAGGTGCATCTAGCTGCATGTGTCCCTGATAATTACACTGGCAAGAGGTGCATCCAGCTGCACGTGACCCTGATAATTACATCAGCCAGAGGTGCATCCAGTTGCATGTGTCGCTGATAATTACTCTGGATAAGAGGTGCATCCAACTTCAAGTATCGCTGATAATTACACTGGCAAGAGTTGCATGAAGCTGTATGTGTCCATGATTATAACACTGGCAAGAGGTGCATCCAGCTCCACGTGTCCCTGATAATTAAAAAGACAAGAGGTGCATCAATCTGCACGTGTTCCTGATAATTACTCTGGCAAGAGGTGCATCCAGCTGCACGTGTCCCTGATCATTACTATGGTAAGAGGTGCATCCAGCTGCAGGTGACCCTGATAATTACACTGGCCAGAGGTGCATCCAGCTGCAAGTGAACCTTATAATTACAGCGGCAAGAGTTACATCCAGCTGCAAGTGACCCTGATAATTACTCCGGCAAGAGGTGCATCCAGCTGCATGTGTCCCTGATAATTACTCCGGCAAGAGGAGCATCCAGCTACACGTGTCCCTGATAATTACTCCACCCTGATAATTACACCGGCCAGAGGTGCATCCAGCTGCAAGTGTCCCTGATAATTACTCTGGCAAGAGGTGCATCCAGCTGCAGGTGATCCTGATAATTACACCAGACAGAGGTGCATCCAGCTGCAAGTGACCCTGATAATTACTCCAGCAAGAGGTGCATCCAGCTGCACGTGTCCCTGATAATTACAAAGACACGAGGTGCGTCCAGCTGCACATGTCCCTGATAATTACTCCGGCAAGAGGTGCATCCAGCTGCAAGTGACCCTGATAATTACACTGGCAAGAGGTGCATCCAGCTGCATGTATCCCTGATAATTACTCCGGCAAGAGGAGCTTCCACCTACACTTGTCCCTGATAATTACTCCACCCTGATAATTACACCGGCCAGAGGTGCATCCAGCTGCATGTGTCCTTGATAATTACACTGGCAAGAATTGCATCCAGCTGCACGTGTCCCTGATAATGACTCCGGCAAGAGGTGCATCCAGCTGCAAGTGTCCCTGATAATTACTCTGGTAAGAGGTGCATCCAGCTGCAAGTGAACATTATAATTACAACGGCCAGAGTTGCATCCAGCTGCACGTGTCCCTGATAATTACTCCGGCAAGAGGTGCATCTAGCTGCATGTGTCCCTGATAATTACACTGGCAAGAGGTGCATCCAGCTGCACGTGACCCTGATAATTACATCAGCCAGAGGTGCATCCAGTTGCATGTGTCCCTGATAATTACTCTGGATAAGAGGTGCATCCAACTTCAAGTATCGCTGATAATTACACTGGCAAGAGTTGCATGAAGCTGTATGTGTCCATGATAATTACACTGGCAAGAGATGCATCCAGCTCCACGTGTCCCTGATAATTAAAAAGACAAGAGGTGCATCAATCTGCACGTGTTCCTGATAATTACTCTGGCAAGAGGTGCATCCAGCTGCACGTGTCCCTGATCATTACTATGGTATGAGGTGCATCCAGCTGCAGGTGACCCTGATAATTACAGCGGCAAGAGTTACATCCAGCTGCAAGTGACCCTGAGAATTACTCCGGCAAGAGGTGCATCCAGCTACATGTGTCCCTGATAATTATTCCGGCAAGAGATGCATCCAGCTGCACATGTCCCTGATAATTACTCCGGCAAGAGGTGCATACAGCTACACGTGTCCCTGATAATTATTCCACCCTGATAATTACACCGGGCAGAGGTGCATCCAGCTGCATGTGTCCCTGATAATTACACTGGCAAGATTTGCATCCAGCTGCAGGTGACCCTGGTAATTACATCAGCCAGAGGTGCATCCAGCTGCATGTGTCCCTGATAATTACTCTGGCAAGAGATGCATCCAACTTCAAGTATCGCTGATAATTACACTGGCAAGAGTTGTATCCAGCTGTATGTGTCCATGATAATTACACTGGCAAGAGGTGCATCCAGCTGCACGTATCCCTGATAAGTACTCTGGCAAGAGGTGCATCGAGCTGCACGTGTCCCTAATAATTACTCCGGCAAGAGGTGCATCCAGCTGCAAGTGACCCTGATAATTACACTGGCAAGAGGTGAATCCACCTACATGTGTCCCTGATAATTACACCGGCAAGAGGTTTATCCAGCTGCAAGTGACCCTGATAATTACACCAGCAAGAGGTGCATCCAGCTGCATGTGTCCCTGATAATTACTCCGGCAAGAGGAGCTTCCACCTACACTTGTCCCTGATAATTACTCCACCCTGATAATTACACCGGCCAGAGGTGCATCCAGCTGCATGTGTCCTTGATAATTACACTGGCAAGAATTGCATCCAGCTGCACGTGTCCCTGATAATGACTCCGGCAAGAGGTGCATCCAGCTGCAAGTGTCCCTGATAATTACTCTGGTAAGAGGTGCATCCAGCTGCAAGTGAACATTATAATTACAACGGCCAGAGTTGCATCCAGCTGCACGTGTCCCTGATAATTACTCCGGCAAGAGGTGCATCTAGCTGCATGTGTCCCTGATAATTACACTGGCAAGAGGTGCATCCAGCTGCACGTGACCCTGATAATTACATCAGCCAGAGGTGCATCCAGTTGCATGTGTCCCTGATAATTACTCTGGATAAGAGGTGCATCCAACTTCAAGTATCGCTGATAATTACACTGGCAAGAGTTGCATGAAGCTGTATGTGTCCATGATAATTACACTGGCAAGAGGTGCATCCAGCTCCACGTGTCCCTGATAATTAAAAAGACAAGAGGTGCATCAATCTGCACGTGTTCCTGATAATTACTCTGGCAAGAGGTGCATCCAGCTGCACGTGTCCCTGATCATTACTATGGTAAGAGGTGCATCCAGCTGCAGGTGACCCTGATAATTACACTGGCCAGAGGTGCATCCAGCTGCAAGTGAACCTTATAATTACAGCGGCAAGAGTTACATCCAGCTGCAAGTGACCCTGATAATTACTCCGGCAAGAGGTGCATCCAGCTGCATGTGTCCCTGATAATTATTCCGGCAAGAGATGCATCCAGCTGTACGTGTCCCTGATAATTACAGTGGCAAGAGGTGCATCCAGCTCCACGTTTCCCTGATAATGACTCCGGCAAGAGGTGCATCCAGCTGCAAGTGTCCCTGATAATTACTCTGGCAAGAGGTGCATCCACTGCAGGTGATCCTGATAATTAGACCAGACAGAGGTGCATCCAGCTGCAAGTGACCCTGATGATTACTCCGGCAAGAGGTGCATCCAGCTGCACGTGTCCCTGATAATTACAAAGACAAGAGGTGCATCCAGCTGCACATGTCCCTGATAATTACTCCGGCAAGAGGTGCATCCAGCTGCACGTGACCCTGATAATTACATCAGCCAGAGGTGCGTCCAGCTGCATGTGTCCCTGATAATTACTCTGGATAAGAGGTGCATCAAACTACAAGTATCGCTGATAATTACACTGGCAAGAGTTGCATCCAGCTGTATGTGTCCATGATAATTACACTGGCAAGAGGTACATCCAGCTCCACGTGTCCCTGATAATTAAAAAGACAAGAGCTGCATCCATCTCCACGTGTCCCTGATAATTACTCTGGCAAGAGGTGCATCCAGCTGCACGTGTCCCTGATCATTACTATGGTAAGAGGTGCATCCAGCTGCAGGTGACCCTGATCATTACCCTGGCCAGAGGTGCATCCAGCTTCAAGTGAACCTTATAATTACAGCGGCAAGAGTTACATCCAGCTGCAAGTGACCCTGATAATTACTCCGGCAAGAGGTCCATCCAGCTGCATGTGTCCCTGATAATTACTCCGGCAAGAGGAGCATCCAGCTACACGTGTCCCTGATAATTACTCCACCCTGATAATTACACCGGCCAGAGGTGAATCCAGCTACACGTGTCCCAGATAATTACTCTGGCAAGAATTACATCCAGCTGCAAGTGACCCTGATAATTACACCGGCCAGAGATGCATCCAGCTGCATGTGTCCCTGATAATTAATCTGGCAAGATTTGCATCCAGCTGAACGTTTCCCTGATAATTACTCCGGCAAGAGGTGGATCCAGCTGCACGTGTCCCTGATAATTACTCCGGCAAGAGGTGCATCCAGCTGCATGGGTCCGTGATAATTACTCTGGCAAGAGGTGCATCCAGCTGCAAGTGACCCTGATAATTACACCGGCCAGAGGTGCATCCAGCTGCATGTGTCCCTGATAATTACAGTGGCAAGAGGTGCATCCAGCTGCAGGTGACCCTGATAATTACATCAGCCAGAGGTGCATCCAGCTGCATGTGTCCCTGATAATTACTCTGGCAAGAGGTGCATCCAAATTCAAGTATTGCTGATAATTGCATTGGCAAGAGTTGTATCCAGCTGTATGTGTCCATGATAATTACACTGGCAAGAGGTGCATCCAGCTGCACGTATCCCTGATAAGTACTCTGGCAAAAGGTGTATCCACTGCACGTATCCCTGATAATTACTCCGGCAAGAGGAACATCCAGCTACACGTGTCGCAGATAATTACACTGGCAAGAATTACATCCAGCTGCAAGTGACCCTGATAATTACACCGGCCAGAGGTGCATCCAGCTGCATGTGTCCCTGATAATTAATCTGGCAAGATTTGCATCCAGCTGAACGTGTCCCTGATAATTACTCTGGCAAGAGGTGCATCCAGCTGCAAGTGACCCTGATAATTACACCGGCCAGAGGTGCATCCAGCTGCATGTGTCCCTGATAATTACTCTGGCAAGAGGTGCATCCAGCTGCACGTGACCCTGATAATTACATCAGCCAGAGGTGCGTCCAGCTGCATGTGTCCCTGATAATTACTCTGGATAAGAGGTGCATCAAACTACAAGTATCGCTGATAATTACACTGGCAAGAGTTGCATCCAGCTGTATGTGTCCATGATAATTACACTGGCAAGAGGTACATCCAGCTCCACGTGTCCCTGATAATTAAAAAGACAAGAGCTGCATCCATCTCCACGTGTCCCTGATAATTACTCTGGCAAGAGGTGCATCCAGCTGCACGTGTCCCTGATCATTACTATGGTAAGAGGTGCATCCAGCTGCAGGTGACCCTGATCATTACCCTGGCCAGAGGTGCATCCAGCTTCAAGTGAACCTTATAATTACAGCGGCAAGAGTTACATCCAGCTGCAAGTGACCCTGATAATTACTCCGGCAAGAGGTGCATCCAGCTGCATGTGTCCCTGATAATTATTCCGGCAAGAGATGCATCCAGCTGTACGTGTCCCTGATAATTACTCGGCAAGAGGTGCATCCAGCTGCATGTGTCCCTGATAATTACTCCGGCAAGAGGAGCATCCAGCTACACGTGTCCCTGATAATTACTCCACCCTGATAATTACACCGGCCAGAGGTGCATCCAGCTGCAGGTGTCCCTGATAATTACTCTGGCAAGAGGTGCATCCAGCTGCAGGTGATCCTGATAATTACACCAGACAGAGGTGCATCCAGCTGCAAGTGACCCTGATAATTACTCCAGCAAGAGGTGCATCCAGCTGCACGTGTCCCTGATAATTACAAAGACACGAGGTGCGTCCAGCTGCACATGTCCCTGATAATTACTCCGGCAAGAGGTGCATCCAGCTGCAAGTGACCCTGATAATTACACTGGCAAGAGGTGAATCCAGCTGCACGTGTCCCTGATAATTATACCGGCAAGAGGTTCATCCAGCTGCAAGTGACCCTGATAATTACACCAGCAAAAGGTGCATCCAGCTGCATGTGTCCCTGATAATTACAGTGGCAAGAGGTGCATCCAGCTGCAGGTGACCCTGATAATTACATCAGCCAGAGGTGCATCCAGCTGCATGTGTCCCTGATAATTACTCTGGCAAGAGGTGCATCCAAATTCAAGTATTGCTGATAATTGCATTGGCAAGAGTTGTATCCAGCTGTATGTGTCCATGATAATTACACTGGCAAGAGGTGCATCCAGCTGCACGTATCCCTGATAAGTACTCTGGCAAAAGGTGTATCCACTGCACGTATCCCTGATAATTACTCCGGCAAGAGGAACATCCAGCTACACGTGTCGCAGATAATTACACTGGCAAGAATTACATCCAGCTGCAAGTGACCCTGATAATTACACCGGCCAGAGGTGCATCCAGCTGCATGTGTCCCTGATAATTAATCTGGCAAGATTTGCATCCAGCTGAACGTGTCCCTGATAATTACTCTGGCAAGAGGTGCATCCAGCTGCACGGGTCCCTGATAATTACTCTGGCAAGAGGTGCATCCAGCTGCAAGTGACCCTGATAATTACACCGGCCAGAGGTGCATCCAGCTGCATGTGTCCCTGATAATTACTCTGGCAAGAGGTGCATCCAGCTGCAGGTGACCCTGATAATTACATCAGCCAGAGGTGCATCCAGCTGCATGTGTCCCTGATAATTACTCTTGATAAGAGGTGCATCCAACTTCAAGTATCGCTGATAATTACACTGGCAAGAGTTGCATGAATCTGTATGTGTCCATGATAATTACACTGGCAAGAGGTGCATCCAGCTGCAAGTGACCCTGATAATTACTCCGGCAAGAGGTGCATCCAGCTGCACGTGTCCCTGATAATTACAAAGACAAGAGGTGCATCCAGCTGCACATGTCCCTGATAATTACTCCGGCAAGAGGTGTATCCAGCTGCAAGTGACCCTGATAATTACACTGGCAAGAGGTGAATCCAGCTGCACGTGTCCCTGATAATTATACCGGCAAGAGGTTCATCCAGCTGCAAGTGACCCTGATAATTACACCAGCAAGAGGTGCATCCAGCTGCATGTGTCCCTGATAATTACAGTGGCAAGAGGTGCATCCAGCTGCAGGTGACCCTGATAATTACATCAGCCAGAGCTGCATCCAGCTGCAAGTGACCCTGTTAATTACTCCGGCAAGAGGTGCATCCAGCTGCACGTGTCCCTGATAATGACTCCGGCAAAAGGTGCATCCAGCTGCAAGTGTCCCTGATAATTACTCTGGTAAGAGGTGCATCCAGCTGCAAGTGAACATTATAATTACACCGGCCAGAGTTGCATCCAGCTGCACGTGTCCCTGATAATTACTCCGGCAAGAGGTGCATCTAGCTGCATGTGTCCCTGATAATTACACTGGCAAGAGGTGCATCCAGCTGCACGTGACCCTGATAATTACATCAGCCAGAGGTGCATCCAGTTGCATGTGTCGCTGATAATTACTCTGGATAAGAGGTGCATCCAACTTCAAGTATCGCTGATAATTACACTGGCAAGAGTTGCATGAAGCTGTATGTGTCCATGATTATAACACTGGCAAGAGGTGCATCCAGCTCCACGTGTCCCTGATAATTAAAAAGACAAGAGGTGCATCAATCTGCACGTGTTCCTGATAATTACTCTGGCAAGAGGTGCATCCAGCTGCACGTGTCCCTGATCATTACTATGGTAAGAGGTGCATCCAGCTGCAGGTGACCCTGATAATTACA
The DNA here is from genome assembly GCF_036971445.1 of Narcine bancroftii. NCBI lineage: Eukaryota > Metazoa > Chordata > Chondrichthyes > Torpediniformes > Narcinidae > Narcine > Narcine bancroftii. The sequence goes on from NC_091481.1 coordinate 40,497,035, forward strand.
CTGGCCAGAGGTGCATCCAGCTGCAAGTGAACCTTATAATTACAGCGGCAAGAGTTACATCCAGCTGCAAGTGACCCTGATAATTACTCCGGCAAGAGGTGCATCCAGCTGCATGTGTCCCTGATAATTACTCCGGCAAGAGGAGCATCCAGCTACACGTGTCCCTGATAATTACTCCACCCTGATAATTACACCGGCCAGAGGTGCATCCAGCTGCAAGTGTCCCTGATAATTACTCTGGCAAGAGGTGCATCCAGCTGCAGGTGATCCTGATAATTACACCAGACAGAGGTGCATCCAGCTGCAAGTGACCCTGATAATTACTCCAGCAAGAGGTGCATCCAGCTGCACGTGTCCCTGATAATTACAAAGACACGAGGTGCGTCCAGCTGCACATGTCCCTGATAATTACTCCGGCAAGAGGTGCATCCAGCTGCAAGTGACCCTGATAATTACACTGGCAAGAGGTGCATCCAGCTGCATGTATCCCTGATAATTACTCCGGCAAGAGGAGCTTCCACCTACACTTGTCCCTGATAATTACTCCACCCTGATAATTACACCGGCCAGAGGTGCATCCAGCTGCATGTGTCCTTGATAATTACACTGGCAAGAATTGCATCCAGCTGCACGTGTCCCTGATAATGACTCCGGCAAGAGGTGCATCCAGCTGCAAGTGTCCCTGATAATTACTCTGGTAAGAGGTGCATCCAGCTGCAAGTGAACATTATAATTACAACGGCCAGAGTTGCATCCAGCTGCACGTGTCCCTGATAATTACTCCGGCAAGAGGTGCATCTAGCTGCATGTGTCCCTGATAATTACACTGGCAAGAGGTGCATCCAGCTGCACGTGACCCTGATAATTACATCAGCCAGAGGTGCATCCAGTTGCATGTGTCCCTGATAATTACTCTGGATAAGAGGTGCATCCAACTTCAAGTATCGCTGATAATTACACTGGCAAGAGTTGCATGAAGCTGTATGTGTCCATGATAATTACACTGGCAAGAGGTGCATCCAGCTCCACGTGTCCCTGATAATTAAAAAGACAAGAGGTGCATCAATCTGCACGTGTTCCTGATAATTACTCTGGCAAGAGGTGCATCCAGCTGCACGTGTCCCTGATCATTACTATGGTATGAGGTGCATCCAGCTGCAGGTGACCCTGATAATTACAGCGGCAAGAGTTACATCCAGCTGCAAGTGACCCTGAGAATTACTCCGGCAAGAGGTGCATCCAGCTACATGTGTCCCTGATAATTATTCCGGCAAGAGATGCATCCAGCTGCACATGTCCCTGATAATTACTCCGGCAAGAGGTGCATACAGCTACACGTGTCCCTGATAATTATTCCACCCTGATAATTACACCGGGCAGAGGTGCATCCAGCTGCATGTGTCCCTGATAATTACACTGGCAAGATTTGCATCCAGCTGCAGGTGACCCTGGTAATTACATCAGCCAGAGGTGCATCCAGCTGCATGTGTCCCTGATAATTACTCTGGCAAGAGATGCATCCAACTTCAAGTATCGCTGATAATTACACTGGCAAGAGTTGTATCCAGCTGTATGTGTCCATGATAATTACACTGGCAAGAGGTGCATCCAGCTGCACGTATCCCTGATAAGTACTCTGGCAAGAGGTGCATCGAGCTGCACGTGTCCCTAATAATTACTCCGGCAAGAGGTGCATCCAGCTGCAAGTGACCCTGATAATTACACTGGCAAGAGGTGAATCCACCTACATGTGTCCCTGATAATTACACCGGCAAGAGGTTTATCCAGCTGCAAGTGACCCTGATAATTACACCAGCAAGAGGTGCATCCAGCTGCATGTGTCCCTGATAATTACTCCGGCAAGAGGAGCTTCCACCTACACTTGTCCCTGATAATTACTCCACCCTGATAATTACACCGGCCAGAGGTGCATCCAGCTGCATGTGTCCTTGATAATTACACTGGCAAGAATTGCATCCAGCTGCACGTGTCCCTGATAATGACTCCGGCAAGAGGTGCATCCAGCTGCAAGTGTCCCTGATAATTACTCTGGTAAGAGGTGCATCCAGCTGCAAGTGAACATTATAATTACAACGGCCAGAGTTGCATCCAGCTGCACGTGTCCCTGATAATTACTCCGGCAAGAGGTGCATCTAGCTGCATGTGTCCCTGATAATTACACTGGCAAGAGGTGCATCCAGCTGCACGTGACCCTGATAATTACATCAGCCAGAGGTGCATCCAGTTGCATGTGTCCCTGATAATTACTCTGGATAAGAGGTGCATCCAACTTCAAGTATCGCTGATAATTACACTGGCAAGAGTTGCATGAAGCTGTATGTGTCCATGATAATTACACTGGCAAGAGGTGCATCCAGCTCCACGTGTCCCTGATAATTAAAAAGACAAGAGGTGCATCAATCTGCACGTGTTCCTGATAATTACTCTGGCAAGAGGTGCATCCAGCTGCACGTGTCCCTGATCATTACTATGGTAAGAGGTGCATCCAGCTGCAGGTGACCCTGATAATTACACTGGCCAGAGGTGCATCCAGCTGCAAGTGAACCTTATAATTACAGCGGCAAGAGTTACATCCAGCTGCAAGTGACCCTGATAATTACTCCGGCAAGAGGTGCATCCAGCTGCATGTGTCCCTGATAATTATTCCGGCAAGAGATGCATCCAGCTGTACGTGTCCCTGATAATTACAGTGGCAAGAGGTGCATCCAGCTCCACGTTTCCCTGATAATGACTCCGGCAAGAGGTGCATCCAGCTGCAAGTGTCCCTGATAATTACTCTGGCAAGAGGTGCATCCACTGCAGGTGATCCTGATAATTAGACCAGACAGAGGTGCATCCAGCTGCAAGTGACCCTGATAATTACTCCGGCAAGAGGTGCATCCAGCTGCACGTGTCCCTGATAATTACAAAGACAAGAGGTGCATCCAGCTGCACATGTCCCTGATAATTACTCCGGCAAGAGGTGCATCCAGCTGCACGTGACCCTGATAATTACATCAGCCAGAGGTGCGTCCAGCTGCATGTGTCCCTGATAATTACTCTGGATAAGAGGTGCATCAAACTACAAGTATCGCTGATAATTACACTGGCAAGAGTTGCATCCAGCTGTATGTGTCCATGATAATTACACTGGCAAGAGGTACATCCAGCTCCACGTGTCCCTGATAATTAAAAAGACAAGAGCTGCATCCATCTCCACGTGTCCCTGATAATTACTCTGGCAAGAGGTGCATCCAGCTGCACGTGTCCCTGATCATTACTATGGTAAGAGGTGCATCCAGCTGCAGGTGACCCTGATCATTACCCTGGCCAGAGGTGCATCCAGCTTCAAGTGAACCTTATAATTACAGCGGCAAGAGTTACATCCAGCTGCAAGTGACCCTGATAATTACTCCGGCAAGAGGTCCATCCAGCTGCATGTGTCCCTGATAATTACTCCGGCAAGAGGAGCATCCAGCTACACGTGTCCCTGATAATTACTCCACCCTGATAATTACACCGGCCAGAGGTGAATCCAGCTACACGTGTCCCAGATAATTACTCTGGCAAGAATTACATCCAGCTGCAAGTGACCCTGATAATTACACCGGCCAGAGATGCATCCAGCTGCATGTGTCCCTGATAATTAATCTGGCAAGATTTGCATCCAGCTGAACGTTTCCCTGATAATTACTCCGGCAAGAGGTGGATCCAGCTGCACGTGTCCCTGATAATTACTCCGGCAAGAGGTGCATCCAGCTGCATGGGTCCGTGATAATTACTCTGGCAAGAGGTGCATCCAGCTGCAAGTGACCCTGATAATTACACCGGCCAGAGGTGCATCCAGCTGCATGTGTCACTGATAATTAATCTGGCAATATTTGCATCCAGCTCAACGTGTCCCTGATAATTACTCCGGCAAGAGGTGCATCCATCTGCACGTGTCCCTGATAATTACTCTGGCAAGAGGTGCATCCAGCTGCACGTGTCCCTGATCATTACTATGGTAAGAGGTGCATCCAGCTGCAGGTGACCCTGATAATTACAGCGGCAAGAGTTACATCCAGCTGCAAGTGACCCTGAGAATTACTCCGGCAAGAGGTGCATCCAGCTACATGTGTCCCTGATAATTATTCCGGCAAGAGATGCATCCAGCTGCACATGTCCCTGATAATTACTCCGGCAAGAGGTGCATACAGCTACACGTGTCCCTGATAATTATTCCACCCTGATAATTACACCGGGCAGATGTGCATCCAGCTGCATGTGTCCCTGATAATTACACTGGCAAGATTTGCATCCAGCTGCAGGTGACCCTGATAATTACATCAGCCAGAGGTGCATCCAGCTGCATGTGTCCCTGATAATTACTCTGGCAAGAGATGCATCCAACTTCAAGTATCGCTGATAATTACACTGGCAAGAGTTGTATCCAGCTGTATGTGTCCATGATAATTACACTGGCAAGAGGTGCATCCAGCTGCACGTATCCCTGATAAGTACTCTGGCAAGAGGTGCATCCAGCTGCAAGTGACCCCGATAATTACACTGGCAAGAGGTGAATCCACCTACATGTGTCCCTGATAATTACACCGGCAAGAGGTTTATCCAGCTGCAAGTGACCCTGATAATTACACCAGCAAGAGGTGCATCCAGCTGCATGTATCCCTGATAATTACTCCGGCAAGAGGAGCTTCCACCTACACTTGTCCCTGATAATTACTCCACCCTGATAATTACACCGGCCAGAGGTGCATCCAGCTGCATGTGTCCTTGATAATTACACTGGCAAGAATTGCATCCAGCTGCACGTGTCCCTGATAATGACTCCGGCAAGAGGTGCATCCAGCTGCAAGTGTCCCTGATAATTACTCTGGTAAGAGGTGCATCCAGCTGCAAGTGAACATTATAATTACAACGGCCAGAGTTGCATCCAGCTGCACGTGTCCCTGATAATTACTCCGGCAAGAGGTGCATCTAGCTGCATGTGTCCCTGATAATTACACTGGCAAGAGGTGCATCCAGCTGCACGTGACCCTGATAATTACATCAGCCAGAGGTGCATCCAGTTGCATGTGTCCCTGATAATTACTCTGGATAAGAGGTGCATCCAACTTCAAGTATCGCTGATAATTACACTGGCAAGAGTTGCATGAAGCTGTATGTGTCCATGATAATTACACTGGCAAGAGGTGCATCCAGCTCCACGTGTCCCTGATAATTAAAAAGACAAGAGGTGCATCAATCTGCACGTGTTCCTGATAATTACTCTGGCAAGAGGTGCATCCAGCTGCACGTGTCCCTGATCATTACTATGGTAAGAGGTGCATCCAGCTGCAGGTGACCCTGATAATTACACTGGCCAGAGGTGCATCCAGCTGCAAGTGAACCTTATAATTACAGCGGCAAGAGTTACATCCAGCTGCAAGTGACCCTGATAATTACTCCGGCAAGAGGTGCATCCAGCTGCATGTGTCCCTGATAATTATTCCGGCAAGAGATGCATCCAGCTGTACGTGTCCCTGATAATTACAGTGGCAAGAGGTGCATCCAGCTCCACGTTTCCCTGATAATGACTCCGGCAAGAGGTGCATCCAGCTGCAAGTGTCCCTGATAATTACTCTGGCAAGAGGTGCATCCACTGCAGGTGATCCTGATAATTACACCAGACAGAGGTGCATCCAGCTGCAAGTGACCCCGATAATTACACTGGCAAGAGGTGAATCCACCTACATGTGTCCCTGATAATTACACCGGCAAGAGGTTTATCCAGCTGCAAGTGACCCTGATAATTACACCAGCAAGAGGTGCATCCAGCTGCATGTATCCCTGATAATTACTCCGGCAAGAGGAGCTTCCACCTACACTTGTCCCTGATAATTACTCCACCCTGATAATTACACCGGCCAGAGGTGCATCCAGCTGCATGTGTCCTTGATAATTACACTGGCAAGAATTGCATCCAGCTGCACGTGTCCCTGATAATGACTCCGGCAAGAGGTGCATCCAGCTGCAAGTGTCCCTGATAATTACTCTGGTAAGAGGTGCATCCAGCTGCAAGTGAACATTATAATTACAACGGCCAGAGTTGCATCCAGCTGCACGTGTCCCTGATAATTACTCCGGCAAGAGGTGCATCTAGTTGCATGTGTCCCTGATAATTACACTGGCAAGAGGTGCATCCAGCTGCACGTGACCCTGATAATTACATCAGCCAGAGGTGCATCCAGTTGCATGTGTCCCTGATAATTACTCTGGATAAGAGGTGCATCCAACTTCAAGTATCGCTGATAATTACACTGGCAAGAGTTGCATGAAGCTGTATGTGTCCATGATAATTACACTGGCAAGAGGTGCATCCAGCTCCACGTGTCCCTGATAATTAAAAAGACAAGAGGTGCATCAATCTGCACGTGTTCCTGATAATTACTCTGGCAAGAGGTGCATCCAGCTGCACGTGTCCCTGATCATTACTATGGTAAGAGGTGCATCCAGCTGCAGGTGACCCTGATAATTACACTGGCCAGAGGTGCATCCAGCTGCAAGTGAACCTTATAATTACAGCGGCAAGAGTTACATCCAGCTGCAAGTGACCCTGATAATTACTCCGGCAAGAGGTGCATCCAGCTGCATGTGTCCCTGATAATTATTCCGGCAAGAGATGCATCCAGCTGTACGTGTCCCTGATAATTACAGTGGCAAGAGGTGCATCCAGCTCCACGTTTCCCTGATAATGACTCCGGCAAGAGGTGCATCCAGCTGCAAGTGTCCCTGATAATTACTCTGGCAAGAGGTGCATCCACTGCAGGTGATCCTGATAATTACACCAGACAGAGGTGCATCCAGCTGCAAGTGACCCTGATAATTACTCCGGCAAGAGGTGCATCCAGCTGCACGTGTCCCTGATAATTACAAAGACAAGAGGTGCATCCAGCTGCACATGTCCCTGATAATTACTCCGGCAAGAGGTGCATCCAGCTGCACGTGACCCTGATAATTACATCAGCCAGAGGTGCGTCCAGCTGCATGTGTCCCTGATAATTACTCTGGATAAGAGGTGCATCAAACTACAAGTATCGCTGATAATTACACTGGCAAGAGTTGCATCCAGCTGTATGTGTCCATGATAATTACACTGGCAAGAGGTACATCCAGCTCCACGTGTCGCTGATAATTAAAAAGACAAGAGCTGCATCCATCTCCACGTGTCCCTGATAATTACTCTGGCATGAGGTGCATCCAGCTGCACGTGTCCCTGATCATTACTATGGTAAGAGGTGCATACAGCTGCAGGTGACCCTGATCATTACCCTGGCCAGAGGTGCATCCAGCTTCAAGTGAACCTTATAATTACAGCGGCAAGAGCTACATCCAGCTGCAAGTGACCCTGATAATTACTCCGGCAAGAGGTGCATCCAGCTGCATGTGTCCCTGATAATTATTCCGGCAAGAGATGCATCCAGCTGTACGTGTCCCTGATAATTACTCGGCAAGAGGTGCATCCAGCTGCATGTGTCCCTGATAATTACTCCGGCAAGAGGAGCATCCAGCTACACGTGTCCCTGATAATTACTCCACCCTGATAATTACACCGGCCAGAGGTGCATCCAGCTGCATGTGTCCCTGATAATTACTCTGGCAAGAGGTGCATCCAGCTGCAGGTGATCCTGATAATTACACCAGACAGAGGTGCATCCAGCTGCAAGTGACCCTGATAATTACTCCGGCAAGAGGTGCATCCAGCTGCACGTGTCCCTGATAATTACAAAGACACGAGGTGCGTCCAGCTGCACATGTCCCTGATAATTACTCCGGCAAGAGGTGCATCCAGCTGCAAGTGACCCTGATAATTACACTGGCAAGAGGTGAATCCAGCTGCACGTGTCCCTGATAATTATACCGGCAAGAGGTTCATCCTGCTGCAAGTGACCCTGATAATTACACCAGCAAAAGGTGCATCCAGCTGCATGTGTCCCTGATAATTACAGTGGCAAGAGGTGCATCCAGCTGCAGGTGACCCTGATAATTACATCAGCCAGAGGTGCATCCAGCTGCATGTGTCCCTGATAATTACTCTGGCAAGAGGTGCATCCAAATTCAAGTATTGCTGATAATTGCATTGGCAAGAGTTGTATCCAGCTGTATGTGTCCATGATAATTACACTGGCAAAAGGTGTATCCACTGCACGTATCCCTGATAATTACTCCGGCAAGAGGAACATCCAGCTACACGTGTCGCAGATAATTACACTGGCAAGAATTACATCCAGCTGCAAGTGACCCTGATAATTACACCGGCCAGAGGTGCATCCAGCTGCATGTGTCCCTGATAATTAATCTGGCAAGATTTGCATCCAGCTGAACGTGTCCCTGATAATTACTCTGGCAAGAGGTGAATCCAGCTGCAAGTGACCCTGATAATTACACCGGCCAGAGGTGCATCCAGCTGCATGTGTCCCTGATAATTACTCTGGCAAGAGGTGCATCCAGCTGCACGTGACCCTGATAATTACATCAGCCAGAGGTGCGTCCAGCTGCATGTGTCCCTGATAATTACTCTGGATAAGAGGTGCATCAAACTACAAGTATCGCTGATAATTACACTGGCAAGAGTTGCATCCAGCTGTATGTGTCCATGATAATTACACTGGCAAGAGGTACATCCAGCTCCACGTGTCCCTGATAATTAAAAATACAAGAGCTGCATCCATCTCCACGTGTCCCTGATAATTACTCTGGCAAGAGGTGCATCCAGCTGCACGTGTCCCTGATCATTACTATGGTAAGAGGTGCATCCAGCTGCAGGTGACCCTGATCATTACCCTGGCCAGAGGTGCATCCAGCTTCAAGTGAACATTATAATTACAACGGCCAGAGTTGCATCCAGCTGCACGTGTCCCTGATAATTACTCCGGCAAGAGGTGCATCTTGCTGCATGTGTCCCTGATAATTACACTGGCAAGAGGTGCATCCAGCTGCACGTGACCCTGATAATTATATCAGCCAGAGGTGCATCCAGTTGCATGTGTCCCTGATAATTACTCTGGATAAGAGGTGCATCCAACTTCAAGTATCGCTGATAATTACACTGGCAAGAGTTGCATGAAGCTGTATGTGTCCATGATAATTACAGTGGCAAGAGGTGCATCCAGCTCCACGTGTCCCTGATAATTAAAAAGACAAGAGGTGCATCAATCTGCACGTGTTCCTGATAATTACTCTGGCAAGAGGTGCATCCAGCTGCACGTGTCCCTGATAATGACTCCGGCAAGAGGTGCATCCAGCTGCTAGTCTCACTGATAATTACTCAGGCAAGAGGTGCATCCACTGCAGGTGATCCTGATAATTACACCAGACAGAGGTGCATCCAGCTGCAAGTGACCCTGATAATTACTCCGGCAAGAGGTGCATCCAGCTGCACATGTCCCTGATAATTACTCCGGCAAGAGGTGCATCCAGCTGCACGTGACCCTGATAATTACATCAGACAGAGGTGCGTCCAGCTGCATGTGTCCCTGATAATTACTCTGGATAAGAGGTGCATCAAACTACAAGTATCGCTGATAATTACACTGGCAAGAGTTGCATCCAGCTGTATGTGTCCATGATAATTACACTGGCAAGAGGTACATCCAGCTCCACGTGTCCCTGATAATTAAAAAGACAAGAGATGCATCCATCTCCACGTGTCCCTGATAATTACTCTGGCAAGAGGTGCATCCAGCTGCACGTGTCCCTGATCATTACTATGGTAAGAGGTGCATCCAGCTGCAGGTGACCCTGATCATTACCCTGGCCAGAGGTGCATCCAGCTTCAAGTGAACCTTATAATTACAGCGGCAAGAGTTACATCCAGCTGCAAGTGACCCTGATAATTACTCCGGCAAGGGGTCCATCCAGCTGCATGTGTCCCTGATAATTATTCCGGCAAGAGATGCATCCAGCTGTACGTGTCCCTGATAATTACTCGGCAAGAGGTGCATCCAGCTGCATGTGTCCCTGATAATTACTCCGGCAAGAGGAGCATCCAGCTACACGTGTCCCTGATAATTACTCCACCCTGATAATTACACCGGCCAGAGGTGAATCCAGCTACACGTGTCCCAGATAATTACTCTGGCAAGAATTACATCCAGCTGCAAGTGACCCTGATAATTACACCGGCCAGAGATGCATCCAGCTGCATGTGTCCCTGATAATTAATCTGGCAAGATTTGCATCCAGCTGAACGTTTCCCTGATAATTACTCCGGCAAGAGGTGGATCCAGCTGCACGTGTCCCTGATAATTACTCCGGCAAGAGGTGCATCCAGCTGCATGGGTCCGTGATAATTACTCTGGCAAGAGGTGCATCCAGCTGAAAGTGACCCTGATAATTACACCGGCCAGAGGTGCATCCAGCTGCATGTGTCACTGATAATTAATCTGGCAATATTTGCATCCAGCTCAACGTGTCCCTGATAATTACTCCGGCAAGAGGTGCATCCATCTGCACGTGTCCCTGATAATTACTCTTGCAAGAGGTGCATCCAGCTGCACGTGTCCCTGATCATTACTATGGTAAGAGGTGCATCCAGCTGCAGGTGACCCTGATAATTACAGCGGCAAGAGTTACATCCAGCTGCAAGTGACCCTGAGAATTACTCCGGCAAGAGGTGCATCCAGCTACATGTGTCCCTGATAATTATTCCGGCAAGAGATGCATCCAGCTGCACATGTCCCTGATAATTACTCCGGCAAGAGGTGCATACAGCTACACGTGTCCCTGATAATTATTCCACCCTGATAATTACACCGGGCAGAGGTGCATCCAGCTGCATGTGTCCCTGATAATTACACTGGCAAGATTTGCATCCAGCTGCAGGTGACCCTGATAATTACATCAGCCAGAGGTGCATCCAGCTGCATGTGTCCCTGATAATTACTCTGGCAAGAGATGCATCCAACTTCAAGTATCGCTGATAATTACACTGGCAAGAGTTGTATCCAGCTGTATGTGTCCATGATAATTACACTGGCAAGAGGTGCATCCAGCTGCACGTATCCCTGATAAGTACTCTGGCAAGAGGTGCATCGAGCTGCACGTGTCCCTGATAATTACTCCGGCAAGAGGTGCATCCAGCTGCAAGTGACCCTGATAATTACACTGGCAAGAGGTGAATCCACCTACATGTGTCCCTGATAATTACACCAGCAAGAGGTTTATCCAGCTGCAAGTGACCCTGATAATTACACCAGCAAGAGGTGCATCCAGCTGCATGTATCCCTGATAATTACTCCGGCAAGAGGAGCTTCCACCTACACTTGTCCCTGATAATTACTCCACCCTGATAATTACACCGGCCAGAGGTGCATCCAGCTGCATGTGTCCTTGATAATTACACTGGCAAGAATTGCATCCAGCTGCACGTGTCCCTGATAATGACTCCGGCAAGAGGTGCATCCAGCTGCAAGTGTCCCTGATAATTACTCTGGTAAGAGGTGCATCCAGCTGCAAGTGAACATTATAATTACAACGGCCAGAGTTGCATCCAGCTGCACGTGTCCCTGATAATTACTCCGGCAAGAGGTGCATCTAGCTGCATGTGTCCCTGATAATTACACTGGCAAGAGGTGCATCCAGCTGCACGTGACCCTGATAATTACATCAGCCAGAGGTGCATCCAGTTGCATGTGTCCCTGATAATTACTCTGGATAAGAGGTGCATCCAACTTCAAGTATCGCTGATAATTACACTGGCAAGAGTTGCATGAAGCTGTATGTGTCCATGATAATTACACTGGCAAGAGGTGCATCCAGCTCCACGTGTCCCTGATAATTAAAAAGACAAGAGGTGCATCAATCTGCACGTGTTCCTGATAATTACTCTGGCAAGAGGTGCATCCAGCTGCACGTGTCCCTGATCATTACTATGGTAAGAGGTGCATCCAGCTGCAGGTGACCCTGATAATTACACTGGCCAGAGGTGCATCCAGCTGCAAGTGAACCTTATAATTACAGCGGCAAGAGTTACATCCAGCTGCAAGTGACCCTGATAATTACTCCGGCAAGAGGTGCATCCAGCTGCATGTGTCCCTGATAATTATTCCGGCAAGAGATGCATCCAGCTGTACGTGTCCCTGATAATTACAGTGGCAAGAGGTGCATCCAGCTCCACGTTTCCCTGATAATGACTCCGGCAAGAGGTGCATCCAGCTGCAAGTGTCCCTGATAATTACTCTGGCAAGAGGTGCATCCACTGCAGGTGATCCTGATAATTACACCAGACAGAGGTGCATCCAGCTGCAAGTGACCCTGATAATTACTCCGGCAAGAGGTGCATCCAGCTGCACGTGTCCCTGATAATTACAAAGACAAGAGGTGCATCCAGCTGCACATGTCCCTGATAATTACTCCGGCAAGAGGTGCATCCAGCTGCACGTGACCCTGATAATTACATCAGCCAGAGGTGCGTCCAGCTGCATGTGTCCCTGATAATTACTCTGGATAAGAGGTGCATCAAACTACAAGTATCGCTGATAATTACACTGGCAAGAGTTGCATCCAGCTGTATGTGTCCATGATAATTACACTGGCAAGAGGTACATCCAGCTCCACGTGTCCCTGATAATTAAAAAGACAAGAGCTGCATCCAGCTGCACGTGTCCCTGATCATTACTATGGTAAGAGGTGCATCCAGCTGCAGGTGACCCTGATCATTACCCTGGCCAGAGGTGCATCCAGCTTCAAGTGAACCTTATAATTACAGCGGCAAGAGTTACATCCAGCTGCAAGTGACCCTGATAATTACTCCGGCAAGAGGTGCATCCAGCTGCATGTGTCCCTGATAATTATTCCGGCAAGAGATGCATCCAGCTGTACGTGTCCCTGATAATTACTCGGCAAGAGGTGCATCCAGCTGCATGTGTCCCTGATAATTACTCCGGCAAGAGGAACATCCAGCTACACGTGTCCCTGATAATTACTCCACCCTGATAATTACACCGGCCAGAGGTGCATCCAGCTGCAAGTGTCCCTGATAATTACTCTGGCAAGAGGTGCATCCAGCTGCAGGTGATCCTGATAATTACACCAGACAGAGGTGCATCCAGCTGCAAGTGACCCTGATAATTACTCCGGCAAGAGGTGCATCCAGCTGCACGTGTCCCTGATAATTACAAAGACACGAGGTGCGTCCAGCTGCACATGTCCCTGATAATTACTCCGGCAAGAGGTGCATCCATCTGCAAGTGACCCTGATAATTACACTGGCAAGAGGTGAATCCAGCTGCACGTGTCCCTGATAATTATACCGGCAAGAGGTTCATCCAGCTGCAAGTGACCCTGATAATTACACCAGCAAAAGGTGCATCCAGCTGCATGTGTCCCTGATAATTACAGTGGCAAGAGGTGCATCCAGCTGCAGGTGACCCTGATAATTACATCAGTCAGAGGTGCATCCAGCTGCATGTGTCCCTGATAATTACTCTGGCAAGAGGTGCATCCAAATTCAAGTATTGCTGATAATTGCATTGGCAAGAGTTGTATCTATGTATGTGTCCATGATAATTACACTGGCAAGAGGTGCATCCAGCTGCACGTATCCCTGATAAGTACTCTGGCAAAAGGTGTATCCACAGCACGTATCCCTGATAATTACTCCGGCAAGAGGAACATCCAGCTACACGTGTCGCAGATTATTACACTGGCAAGAATTACATCCAGCTGCAAGTGACCCTGATAATTACACCGGCCAGAGGTGCATCCAGCTGCATGTGTCCCTGATAATTAATCTGGCAAGATTTGCATCCAGCTGAACGTGTCCCTGATAATTACTCTGGCAAGAGGTGCATCCAGCTGCAAGTGACCCTGATAATTACACCGGCCAGAGGTGCATCCAGCTGCATGTGTCCCTGATAATTACTCTGGCAAGAGGTGCATCCAGCTGCACGTGACCCTGATAATTACATCAGCCAGAGGTGCGTCCAGCTGCATGTGTCCCTGATAATTACTCTGGATAAGAGGTGCATCAAACTACAAGTATCGCTGATAATTACACTGGCAAGAGTTGCATCCAGCTGTATGTGTCCATGATAATTACACTGGCAAGAGGTACATCCAGCTCCACGTGTCCCTGATAATTAAAAAGACAAGAGCTGCATCCATCTCCACGTGTCCCTGATAATTACTCTGGCAAGAGGTGCATCCAGCTGCACGTGTCCCTGATCATTACTATGGTAAGAGGTGCATCCAGCTGCAGGTGACCCTGATCATTACCCTGGCCAGAGGTGCATCCAGCTTCAAGTGAACCTTATAATTACAGCGGCAAGAGGTGCATCCAGCTGCATGTGTCCCTGATAATTATTCCGGCAAGAGATGCATCCAGCTGTACGTGTCCCTGATAATTACTCGGCAAGAGGTGCATCCAGCTGCATGTGTCCCTGATAATTACTCCGGCAAGAGGAGCATCCAGCTACACGTGTCCCTGATAATTACTCCACCCTGATAATTACACCGGCCAGAGGTGCATCCAGCTGCAAGTGTCCCTGATAATTACTCTGGCAAGAGGTGCATCCAGCTGCAGGTGATCCTGATAATTACACCAGACAGAGGTGCATCCAGCTGCAAGTGACCCTGATAATTACTCCAGCAAGAGGTGCATCCAGCTGCACGTGTCCCTGATAATTACAAAGACACGAGGTGCGTCCAGCTGCACATGTCCCTGATAATTACTCCGGCAAGAGGTGCGTCCAGCTGCAAGTGACCCTGATAATTACACTGGCAAGAGGTGAATCCAGCTGCACGTGTCCCTGATAATTATACCGGCAAGAGGTTCATCCAGCTGCAAGTGACCCTGATAATTACACCAGCAAAAGGTGCATCCAGCTGCACGTGTCCCTGATAATTACAGTGGCAAGAGGTGCATCCAGCTGCAGGTGACCCTGATAATTACATCAGCCAGAGGTGCATCCAGCTGCATGTGTCCCTGATAATTACTCTGGCAAGAGGTGCATCCAAATTCAAGTATTGCTGATAATTGCATTGGCAAGAGTTGTATCCAGCTGTATGTGTCCATGATAATTACACTGGCAAGAGGTGCATCCAGCTGCACGTATCCCTGATAAGTACTCTGGCAAAAGGTGTATCCACTGCACGTATCCCTAATAATTACTCCGGCAAGAGGAACATCCAGCTACACGTGTCGCAGATAATTACACTGGCAAGAATTACATCCAGCTGCAAGTGACCCTGATAATTACACCGGCCAGAGGTGCATCCAGCTGCATGTGTCCCTGATAATTAATCTGGCAAGATTTGCATCCAGCTGAACGTGTCCCTGATAATTACTCTGGCAAGAGGTGCATCCAGCTGCACGGGTCCCTGATAATTACTCTGGCAAGAGGTGCATCCAGCTGCAAGTGACCCTGATAATTACACCGGCCAGAGGTGCATCCAGCTGCATGTGTCCCTGATAATTACTCTGCCAAGAGGTGCATCCAGCTGCAGGTGACCCTGATAATTACATCAGCCAGAGGTGCATCCAGCTGCATGTGTCCCTGATAATTACTCTTGATAAGAGGTGCATCCAACTTCAAGTATCGCTGATAATTACACTGGCAAGAGTTGCATGAATCTGTATGTGTCCATGATAATTACACTGGCAAGAGGTGCATCCAGCTCCACGTGTCCCTGATAATTAAAAAGACAAGAGGTGCATCAATCTGCACGTGTTCCTGATAATTACTCTGGCAAGAGGTGCATCCAGCTGCACGTGTCCCTGATCATTACTATGGTAAGAGGTGCATCCAGCTGCAGGTGACCCTGATAATTACACTGGCCAGAGGTGCATCCAGCTGCAAGTGAACCTTATAATTACAGCGGCAAGAGTTACATCCAGCTGCAAGTGACCCTGATAATTACTCCGGCAAGAGGTGCATCCAGCTGCATGTGTCCCTGATAATTATTCCGGCAAGAGATGCATCCAGCTGTACGTGTCCCTGATAATTACAGTGGCAAGAGGTGCATCCAGCTCCACGTTTCCCTGATAATGACTCCGGCAAGAGGTGCATCCAGCTGCAAGTGTCCCTGATAATTACTCTGGCAAGAGGTGCATCCACTGCAGGTGATCCTGATAATTAGACGAGACAGAGGTGCATCCAGCTGCAAGTGACCCTGATAATTACTCCGGCAAGAGGTGCATCCAGCTGCACGTGTCCCTGATAATTACAAAGACAAGAGGTGCATCCAGCTGCACATGTCCCTGATAATTACTCCGGCAAGAGGTGCATCGAGCTGCACGTGACCCTGATAATTACATCAGCCAGAGGTGCGTCCAGCTGCATGTGTCCCTGATAATTACTCTGGATAAGAGGTGCATCAAACTACAAGTATCGCTGATAATTACACTGGCAAGAGTTGCATCCAGCTGTATGTGTCCATGATAATTACACTGGCAAGAGGTACATCCAGCTCCACGTGTCCCTGATAATTAAAAAGACAAGAGCTGCATCCATCTCCACGTGTCCCTGATAATTACTCTGGCAAGAGGTGCATCCAGCTGCACGTGTCCCTGATCATTACTATGGTAAGAGGTGCATCCAGCTGCAGGTGACCCTGATCATTACCCTGGCCAGAGGTGCATCCAGCTTCAAGTGAACCTTATAATTACAGCGGCAAGAGTTACATCCAGCTGCAAGTGACCCTGATAATTACTCCGGCAAGAGGTCCATCCAGCTGCATGTGTCCCTGATAATTATTCCGGCAAGAGATGCATCCAGCTCTACGTGTCCCTGATAATTACTCGGCAAGAGGTGCATCCAGCTGCATGTGTCCCTGATAATTACTCCGGCAAGAGGAGCATCCAGCTACACGTGTCCCTGATAATTACTCCACCCTGATAATTACACCGGCCAGAGGTGAATCCAGCTACACGTGTCCCAGATAATTACTCTGGCAAGAATTACATCCAGCTGCAAGTGACCCTGATAATTACACCGGCCAGAGATGCATCCAGCTGCATGTGTCCCTGATAATTAATCTGGCAAGATTTGCATCCAGCTGAACGTTTCCCTGATAATTACTCCGGCAAGAGGTGGATCCAGCTGCACGTGTCCCTGATAATTACTCCGGCAAGAGGTGCATCCAGCTGCATGGGTCCGTGATAATTACTCTGGCAAGAGGTGCATCCAGCTGCAAGTGACCCTGATAATTACACCGGCCAGAGGTGCATCCAGCTGCATGTGTCACTGATAATTAATCTGGCAATATTTGCATCCAGCTCAACGTGTCCCTGATAATTACTCCGGCAAGAGGTGCATCCATCTGCACGTGTCCCTGATAATTACTCTGGCAAGAGGTGCATCCAGCTGCACGTGTCCCTGATCATTACTATGGTAAGAGGTGCATCCAGCTGCAGGTGACCCTGATAATTACAGCGGAAAGAGTTACATCCAGCTGCAAGTGACCCTGAGAATTACTCCGGCAAGAGGTGCATCCAGCTACATGTGTCCCTGATAATTATTCCGGCAAGAGATGCATCCAGCTGCACATGTCCCTGATAATTACTCCGGCAAGAGGTGCATACAGCTACACGTGTCCCTGATAATTATTCCACCCTGATAATTACACCGGGCAGATGTGCATCCAGCTGCATGTGTCCTTGATAATTACACTGGCAAGATTTGCATCCAGCTGCAGGTGACCCTGATAATTACATCAGCCAGAGGTGCATCCAGCTGCATGTGTCCCTGATAATTACTCTGGCAAGAGATGCATCCATCTTCAAGTATCGCTGATAATTACACTGGCAAGAGTTGTATCCAGCTGTATGTGTCCATGATAATTACACTGGCAAGAGGTGCATCCATCTGCACGTATCCCTGATAAGTACTCTGGCAAGAGGTGCATCGAGCTGCACGTGTCCCTGATAATTACTCCGGCAAGAGGTGCATCCAGCTGCAAGTGACCCCGATAATTACACTGGCAAGAGGTGAATCCACCTACATGTGTCCCTGATAATTACACCGGCAAGAGGTTTATCCAGCTGCAAGTGACCCTGATAATTACACCAGCAAGAGGTGCATCCAGCTGCATGTATCCCTGATAATTACTCCGGCAAGAGGAGCTTCCACCTACACTTGTCCCTGATAATTACTCCACCCTGATAATTACACCGGCCAGAGGTGCATCCAGCTGCATGTGTCCTTGATAATTACACTGGCAAGAATTGCATCCAGCTGCACGTGTCCCTGATAATGACTCCGGCAAGAGGTGCATCCAGCTGCAAGTGTCCCTGATAATTACTCTGGTAAGAGGTGCATCCAGCTGCAAGTGAACATTATAATTACAACGGCCAGAGTTGCATCCAGCTGCACGTGTCCCTGATAATTACTCCGGCAAGAGGTGCATCTAGCTGCATGTGTCCCTGATAATTACACTGGCAAGAGGTGCATCCAGCTGCACGTGACCCTGATAATTACATCAGCCAGAGGTGCATCCAGTTGCATGTGTCCCTGATAATTACTCTGGATAAGAGGTGCATCCAACTTCAAGTATCGCTGATAATTACACTGGCAAGAGTTGCATGAAGCTGTATGTGTCCATGATAATTACACTGGCAAGAGGTGCATCCAGCTCCACGTGTCCCTGATAATTAAAAAGACAAGAGGTGCATCAATCTGCACGTGTTCCTGATAATTACTCTGGCAAGAGGTGCATCCAGCTGCACGTGTCCCTGATCATTACTATGGTATGAGGTGCATCCAGCTGCAGGTGACCCTGATAATTACAGCGGCAAGAGTTACATCCAGCTGCAAGTGACCCTGAGAATTACTCCGGCAAGAGGTGCATCCAGCTACATGTGTCCCTGATAATTATTCCGGCAAGAGATGCATCCAGCTGCACATGTCCCTGATAATTACTCCGGCAAGAGGTGCATACAGCTACACGTGTCCCTGATAATTATTCCACCCTGATAATTACACCGGGCAGAGGTGCATCCAGCTGCATGTGTCCCTGATAATTACACTGGCAAGATTTGCATCCAGCTGCAGGTGACCCTGGTAATTACATCAGCCAGAGGTGCATCCAGCTGCATGTGTCCCTGATAATTACTCTGGCAAGAGATGCATCCAACTTCAAGTATCGCTGATAATTACACTGGCAAGAGTTGTATCCAGCTGTATGTGTCCATGATAATTACACTGGCAAGAGGTGCATCCAGCTGCACGTATCCCTGATAAGTACTCTGGCAAGAGGTGCATCGAGCTGCACGTGTCCCTGATAATTACTCCGGCAAGAGGTGCATCCAGCTGCAAGTGACCCTGATAATTACACTGGCAAGAGGTGAATCCACCTACATGTGTCCCTGATAATTACACCGGCAAGAGGTTTATCCAGCTGCAAGT
Organism: Narcine bancroftii; assembly: GCF_036971445.1. NCBI lineage: Eukaryota > Metazoa > Chordata > Chondrichthyes > Torpediniformes > Narcinidae > Narcine > Narcine bancroftii. The sequence goes on from NC_091481.1 coordinate 40,516,420, forward strand.
GACCCTGATAATTACACCAGCAAGAGGTGCATCCAGCTGCATGTGTCCCTGATAATTACTCCGGCAAGAGGAGCTTCCACCTACACTTGTCCCTGATAATTACTCCACCCTGATAATTACACCGGCCAGAGGTGCATCCAGCTGCATGTGTCCTTGATAATTACACTGGCAAGAATTGCATCCAGCTGCACGTGTCCCTGATAATGACTCCGGCAAGAGGTGCATCCAGCTGCAAGTGTCCCTGATAATTACTCTGGTAAGAGGTGCATCCAGCTGCAAGTGAACATTATAATTACAACGGCCAGAGTTGCATCCAGCTGCACGTCTCCCTGATAATTACTCCGGCAAGAGGTGCATCTAGCTGCATGTGTCCCTGATAATTACACTGGCAAGAGGTGCATCCAGCTGCACGTGACCCTGATAATTACATCAGCCAGAGGTGCATCCAGTTGCATGTGTCCCTGATAATTACTCTGGATAAGAGGTGCATCCAACTTCAAGTATCGCTGATAATTACACTGGCAAGAGTTGCATGAAGCTGTATGTGTCCATGATAATTACACTGGCAAGAGGTGCATCCAGCTCCACGTGTCCCTGATAATTAAAAAGACAAGAGGTGCATCCAGCTGCACGTGTCCCTGATCATTACCATGGTAAGAGGTGCATCCAGCTGCAGGTGACCCTGATAATTACACTGGCCAGAGGTGCATCCAGCTGCAAGTGAACCTTATAATTACAGCGGCAAGAGTTACATCCAGCTGCAAGTGACCCTGATAATTACTCCGGCAAGAGGTGCATCCAGCTGCATGTGTCCCTGATAATTATTCCGGCAAGAGATGCATCCAGCTGTACGTGTCCCTGATAATTACAGTGGCAAGAGGTGCATCCAGCTCCACGTTTCCCTGATAATGACTCCGGCAAGAGGTGCATCCAGCTGCAAGTGTCCCTGATAATTACTCTGGCAAGAGGTGCATCCACTGCAGGTGATCCTGATAATTAGACCAGACAGAGGTGCATCCAGCTGCAAGTGACCCTGATAATTACTCCGGCAAGAGGTGCATCCAGCTGCACGTGTCCCTGATAATTACAAAGACAAGAGGTGCATCCAGCTGCACATGTCCCTGATAATTACTCCGGCAAGAGGTGCATCCAGCTGCACGTGACCCTGATAATTACATCAGCCAGAGGTGCGTCCAGCTGCATGTGTGCCTGATAATTACTCTGGATAAGAGGTGCATCAAACTACAAGTATCGCTGATAATTACACTGGCAAGAGTTGCATCCAGCTGTATGTGTCCATGATAATTACACTGGCAAGAGGTACATCCAGCTCCACGTGTCCCTGATAATTAAAAACACAAGAGCTGCATCCATCTCCACGTGTCCCTGATAATTACTCTGGCAAGAGGTGCATCCAGCTGCACGTGTCCCTGATCATTACTATGGTAAGAGGTGCATCCAGCTGCAGGTGACCCTGATCATTACCCTGGCCAGAGGTGCATCCAGCTTCAAGTGAACCTTATAATTACAGCGGCAAGAGTTACATCCAGCTGCAAGTGACCCTGATAATTACTCCGGCAAGAGGTCCATCCAGCTCCACGTGTCCCTGATAATTAAAAAGACAAGAGGTGCATCAATCTGCACGTGTTCCTGATAATTACTCTGGCAAGAGGTGCATCCAGCTGCACGTGTCCCTGATCATTACTATGGTAAGAGGTGCATCCAGCTGCAGGTGACCCTGATAATTACACTGGCCAGAGGTGCATCCAGCTGCAAGTGAACCTTATAATTACAGCGGCAAGAGTTACATCCAGCTGCAAGTGACCCTGATAATTACTCCGGCAAGAGGTGCATCCAGCTGCATGTGTCCCTGATAATTATTCCGGCAAGAGATGCATCCAGCTGTACGTGTCCCTGATAATTACAGTGGCAAGAGGTGCATCCAGCTCCACGTTTCCCTGATAATGACTCCGGCAAGAGGTGCATCCAGCTGCAAGTGTCCCTGATAATTACTCTGGCAAGAGGTGCATCCACTGCAGGTGATCCTGATAATTACACCAGACAGAGGTGCATCCAGCTGCAAGTGACCCCGATAATTACACTGGCAAGAGGTGAATCCACCTACATGTGTCCCTGATAATTACACCGGCAAGAGGTTTATCCAGCTGCAAGTGACCCTGATAATTACACCAGCAAGAGGTGCATCCAGCTGCATGTATCCCTGATAATTACTCCGGCAAGAGGAGCTTCCACCTACACTTGTCCCTGATAATTACTCCACCCTGATAATTACACCGGCCAGAGGTGCATCCAGCTGCATGTGTCCTTGATAATTACACTGGCAAGAATTGCATCCAGCTGCACGTGTCCCTGATAATGACTCCGGCAAGAGGTGCATCCAGCTGCAAGTGTCCCTGATAATTACTCTGGTAAGAGGTGCATCCAGCTGCAAGTGAACATTATAATTACAACGGCCAGAGTTGCATCCAGCTGCACGTGTCCATGATAATTACTCCGGCAAGAGGTGCATCTAGTTGCATGTGTCCCTGATAATTACACTGGCAAGAGGTGCATCCAGCTGCACGTGACCCTGATAATTACATCAGCCAGAGGTGCATCCAGTTGCATGTGTCCCTGATAATTACTCTGGATAAGAGGTGCATCCAACTTCAAGTATCGCTGATAATTACACTGGCAAGAGTTGCATGAAGCTGTATGTGTCCATGATAATTACACTGGCAAGAGGTGCATCCAGCTCCACGTGTCCCTGATAATTAAAAAGACAAGAGGTGCATCAATCTGCACGTGTTCCTGATAATTACTCTGGCAAGAGGTGCATCCAGCTGCACGTGTCCCTGATCATTACTATGGTAAGAGGTGCATCCAGCTGCAGGTGACCCTGATAATTACACTGGCCAGAGGTGCATCCAGCTGCAAGTGAACCTTATAATTACAGCGGCAAGAGTTACATCCAGCTGCAAGTGACCCTGATAATTACTCCGGCAAGAGGTGCATCCAGCTGCATGTGTCCCTGATAATTATTCCGGCAAGAGATGCATCCAGCTGTACGTGTCCCTGATAATTACAGTGGCAAGAGGTGCATCCAGCTCCACGTTTCCCTGATAATGACTCCGGCAAGAGGTGCATCCAGCTGCAAGTGTCCCTGATAATTACTCTGGCAAGAGGTGCATCCACTGCAGGTGATCCTGATAATTACACCAGACAGAGGTGCATCCAGCTGCAAGTGACCCTGATAATTACTCCGGCAAGAGGTGCATCCAGCTGCACGTGTCCCTGATAATTACAAAGACAAGAGGTGCATCCAGCTGCACATGTCCCTGATAATTACTCCGGCAAGAGGTGCATCCAGCTGCACGTGACCCTGATAATTACATCAGCCAGAGGTGCGTCCAGCTGCATGTGTCCCTGATAATTACTCTGGATAAGAGGTGCATCAAACTACAAGTATCGCTGATAATTACACTGGCAAGAGTTGCATCCAGCTGTATGTGTCCATGATAATTACACTGGCAAGAGGTACATCCAGCTCCACGTGTCGCTGATAATTAAAAAGACAAGAGCTGCATCCATCTCCACGTGTCCCTGATAATTACTCTGGCATGAGGTGCATCCAGCTGCACGTGTCCCTGATCATTACTATGGTAAGAGGTGCATACAGCTGCAGGTGACCCTGATCATTACCCTGGCCAGAGGTGCATCCAGCTTCAAGTGAACCTTATAATTACAGCGGCAAGAGCTACATCCAGCTGCAAGTGACCCTGATAATTACTCCGGCAAGAGGTGCATCCAGCTGCATGTGTCCCTGATAATTATTCCGGCAAGAGATGCATCCAGCTGTACGTGTCCCTGATAATTACTCGGCAAGAGGTGCATCCAGCTGCATGTGTCCCTGATAATTACTCCGGCAAGAGGAGCATCCAGCTACACGTGTCCCTGATAATTACTCCACCCTGATAATTACACCGGCCAGAGGTGCATCCAGCTGCATGTGTCCCTGATAATTACTCTGGCAAGAGGTGCATCCAGCTGCAGGTGATCCTGATAATTACACCAGACAGAGGTGCATCCAGCTGCAAGTGACCCTGATAATTACTCCGGCAAGAGGTGCATCCAGCTGCACGTGTCCCTGATAATTACAAAGACACGAGGTGCGTCCAGCTGCACATGTCCCTGATAATTACTCCGGCAAGAGGTGCATCCAGCTGCAAGTGACCCTGATAATTACACTGGCAAGAGGTGAATCCAGCTGCACGTGTCCCTGATAATTATACCGGCAAGAGGTTCATCCTGCTGCAAGTGACCCTGATAATTACACCAGCAAAAGGTGCATCCAGCTGCATGTGTCCCTGATAATTACAGTGGCAAGAGGTGCATCCAGCTGCAGGTGACCCTGATAATTACATCAGCCAGAGGTGCATCCAGCTGCATGTGTCCCTGATAATTACTCTGGCAAGAGGTGCATCCAAATTCAAGTATTGCTGATAATTGCATTGGCAAGAGTTGTATCCAGCTGTATGTGTCCATGATAATTACACTGGCAAAAGGTGTATCCACTGCACGTATCCCTGATAATTACTCCGGCAAGAGGAACATCCAGCTACACGTGTCGCAGATAATTACACTGGCAAGAATTACATCCAGCTGCAAGTGACCCTGATAATTACACCGGCCAGAGGTGCATCCAGCTGCATGTGTCCCTGATAATTAATCTGGCAAGATTTGCATCCAGCTGAACGTGTCCCTGATAATTACTCTGGCAAGAGGTGAATCCAGCTGCAAGTGACCCTGATAATTACACCGGCCAGAGGTGCATCCAGCTGCATGTGTCCCTGATAATTACTCTGGCAAGAGGTGCATCCAGCTGCACGTGACCCTGATAATTACATCAGCCAGAGGTGCGTCCAGCTGCATGTGTCCCTGATAATTACTCTGGATAAGAGGTGCATCAAACTACAAGTATCGCTGATAATTACACTGGCAAGAGTTGCATCCAGCTGTATGTGTCCATGATAATTACACTGGCAAGAGGTACATCCAGCTCCACGTGTCCCTGATAATTAAAAATACAAGAGCTGCATCCATCTCCACGTGTCCCTGATAATTACTCTGGCAAGAGGTGCATCCAGCTGCACGTGTCCCTGATCATTACTATGGTAAGAGGTGCATCCAGCTGCAGGTGACCCTGATCATTACCCTGGCCAGAGGTGCATCCAGCTTCAAGTGAACATTATAATTACAACGGCCAGAGTTGCATCCAGCTGCACGTGTCCCTGATAATTACTCCGGCAAGAGGTGCATCTTGCCGCATGTGTCCCTGATAATTACACTGGCAAGAGGTGCATCCAGCTGCACGTGACCCTGATAATTATATCAGCCAGAGGTGCATCCAGTTGCATGTGTCCCTGATAATTACTCTGGATAAGAGGTGCATCCAACTTCAAGTATCGCTGATAATTACACTGGCAAGAGTTGCATGAAGCTGTATGTGTCCATGATAATTACAGTGGCAAGAGGTGCATCCAGCTCCACGTGTCCCTGATAATTAAAAAGACAAGAGGTGCATCAATCTGCACGTGTTCCTGATAATTACTCTGGCAAGAGGTGCATCCAGCTGCACGTGTCCCTGATAATGACTCCGGCAAGAGGTGCATCCAGCTGCTAGTCTCACTGATAATTACTCAGGCAAGAGGTGCATCCACTGCAGGTGATCCTGATAATTACACCAGACAGAGGTGCATCCAGCTGCAAGTGACCCTGATAATTACTCCGGCAAGAGGTGCATCCAGCTGCACATGTCCCTGATAATTACTCCGGCAAGAGGTGCATCCAGCTGCACGTGACCCTGATAATTACATCAGACAGAGGTGCGTCCAGCTGCATGTGTCCCTGATAATTACTCTGGATAAGAGGTGCATCAAACTACAAGTATCGCTGATAATTACACTGGCAAGAGTTGCATCCAGCTGTATGTGTCCATGATAATTACACTGGCAAGAGGTACATCCAGCTCCACGTGTCCCTGATAATTAAAAAGACAAGAGCTGCATCCATCTCCACGTGTCCCTGATAATTACTCTGGCAAGAGGTGCATCCAGCTGCACGTGTCCCTGATCATTACTATGGTAAGAGGTGCATCCAGCTGCAGGTGACCCTGATCATTACCCTGGCCAGAGGTGCATCCAGCTTCAAGTGAACCTTATAATTACAGCGGCAAGAGTTACATCCAGCTGCAAGTGACCCTGATAATTACTCCGGCAAGGGGTCCATCCAGCTGCATGTGTCCCTGATAATTATTCCGGCAAGAGATGCATCCAGCTGTACGTGTCCCTGATAATTACTCGGCAAGAGGTGCATCCAGCTGCATGTGTCCCTGATAATTACTCCGGCAAGAGGAGCATCCAGCTACACGTGTCCCTGATAATTACTCCACCCTGATAATTACACCGGCCAGAGGTGAATCCAGCTACACGTGTCCCAGATAATTACTCTGGCAAGAATTACATCCAGCTGCAAGTGACCCTGATAATTACACCGGCCAGAGATGCATCCAGCTGCATGTGTCCCTGATAATTAATCTGGCAAGATTTGCATCCAGCTGAACGTTTCCCTGATAATTACTCCGGCAAGAGGTGGATCCAGCTGCACGTGTCCCTGATAATTACTCCGGCAAGAGGTGCATCCAGCTGCATGGGTCCGTGATAATTACTCTGGCAAGAGGTGCATCCAGCTGAAAGTGACCCTGATAATTACACCGGCCAGAGGTGCATCCAGCTGCATGTGTCACTGATAATTAATCTGGCAATATTTGCATCCAGCTCAACGTGTCCCTGATAATTACTCCGGCAAGAGGTGCATCCATCTGCACGTGTCCCTGATAATTACTCTTGCAAGAGGTGCATCCAGCTGCACGTGTCCCTGATCATTACTATGGTAAGAGGTGCATCCAGCTGCAGGTGACCCTGATAATTACAGCGGCAAGAGTTACATCCAGCTGCAAGTGACCCTGAGAATTACTCCGGCAAGAGGTGCATCCAGCTACATGTGTCCCTGATAATTATTCCGGCAAGAGATGCATCCAGCTGCACATGTCCCTGATAATTACTCCGGCAAGAGGTGCATACAGCTACACGTGTCCCTGATAATTATTCCACCCTGATAATTACACCGGGCAGAGGTGCATCCAGCTGCATGTGTCCCTGATAATTACACTGGCAAGATTTGCATCCAGCTGCAGGTGACCCTGATAATTACATCAGCCAGAGGTGCATCCAGCTGCATGTGTCCCTGATAATTACTCTGGCAAGAGATGCATCCAACTTCAAGTATCGCTGATAATTACACTGGCAAGAGTTGTATCCAGCTGTATGTGTCCATGATAATTACACTGGCAAGAGGTGCATCCAGCTGCACGTATCCCTGATAAGTACTCTGGCAAGAGGTGCATCGAGCTGCACGTGTCCCTGATAATTACTCCGGCAAGAGGTGCATCCAGCTGCAAGTGACCCTGATAATTACACTGGCAAGAGGTGAATCCACCTACATGTGTCCCTGATAATTACACCAGCAAGAGGTTTATCCAGCTGCAAGTGACCCTGATAATTACACCAGCAAGAGGTGCATCCAGCTGCATGTATCCCTGATAATTACTCCGGCAAGAGGAGCTTCCACCTACACTTGTCCCTGATAATTACTCCACCCTGATAATTACACCGGCCAGAGGTGCATCCAGCTGCATGTGTCCTTGATAATTACACTGGCAAGAATTGCATCCAGCTGCACGTGTCCCTGATAATGACTCCGGCAAGAGGTGCATCCAGCTGCAAGTGTCCCTGATAATTACTCTGGTAAGAGGTGCATCCAGCTGCAAGTGAACATTATAATTACAACGGCCAGAGTTGCATCCAGCTGCACGTGTCCCTGATAATTACTCCGGCAAGAGGTGCATCTAGCTGCATGTGTCCCTGATAATTACACTGGCAAGAGGTGCATCCAGCTGCACGTGACCCTGATAATTACATCAGCCAGAGGTGCATCCAGTTGCATGTGTCCCTGATAATTACTCTGGATAAGAGGTGCATCCAACTTCAAGTATCGCTGATAATTACACTGGCAAGAGTTGCATGAAGCTGTATGTGTCCATGATAATTACACTGGCAAGAGGTGCATCCAGCTCCACGTGTCCCTGATAATTAAAAAGACAAGAGGTGCATCAATCTGCACGTGTTCCTGATAATTACTCTGGCAAGAGGTGCATCCAGCTGCACGTGTCCCTGATCATTACTATGGTAAGAGGTGCATCCAGCTGCAGGTGACCCTGATAATTACACTGGCCAGAGGTGCATCCAGCTGCAAGTGAACCTTATAATTACAGCGGCAAGAGTTACATCCAGCTGCAAGTGACCCTGATAATTACTCCGGCAAGAGGTGCATCCAGCTGCATGTGTCCCTGATAATTATTCCGGCAAGAGATGCATCCAGCTGTACGTGTCCCTGATAATTACAGTGGCAAGAGGTGCATCCAGCTCCACGTTTCCCTGATAATGACTCCGGCAAGAGGTGCATCCAGCTGCAAGTGTCCCTGATAATTACTCTGGCAAGAGGTGCATCCACTGCAGGTGATCCTGATAATTACACCAGACAGAGGTGCATCCAGCTGCAAGTGACCCTGATAATTACTCCGGCAAGAGGTGCATCCAGCTGCACGTGTCCCTGATAATTACAAAGACAAGAGGTGCATCCAGCTGCACATGTCCCTGATAATTACTCCGGCAAGAGGTGCATCCAGCTGCACGTGACCCTGATAATTACATCAGCCAGAGGTGCGTCCAGCTGCATGTGTCCCTGATAATTACTCTGGATAAGAGGTGCATCAAACTACAAGTATCGCTGATAATTACACTGGCAAGAGTTGCATCCAGCTGTATGTGTCCATGATAATTACACTGGCAAGAGGTACATCCAGCTCCACGTGTCCCTGATAATTAAAAAGACAAGAGCTGCATCCAGCTGCACGTGTCCCTGATCATTACTATGGTAAGAGGTGCATCCAGCTGCAGGTGACCCTGATCATTACCCTGGCCAGAGGTGCATCCAGCTTCAAGTGAACCTTATAATTACAGCGGCAAGAGTTACATCCAGCTGCAAGTGACCCTGATAATTACTCCGGCAAGAGGTGCATCCAGCTGCATGTGTCCCTGATAATTATTCCGGCAAGAGATGCATCCAGCTGTACGTGTCCCTGATAATTACTCGGCAAGAGGTGCATCCAGCTGCATGTGTCCCTGATAATTACTCCGGCAAGAGGAACATCCAGCTACACGTGTCCCTGATAATTACTCCACCCTGATAATTACACCGGCCAGAGGTGCATCCAGCTGCAAGTGTCCCTGATAATTACTCTGGCAAGAGGTGCATCCAGCTGCAGGTGATCCTGATAATTACACCAGACAGAGGTGCATCCAGCTGCAAGTGACCCTGATAATTACTCCGGCAAGAGGTGCATCCAGCTGCACGTGTCCCTGATAATTACAAAGACACGAGGTGCGTCCAGCTGCACATGTCCCTGATAATTACTCCGGCAAGAGGTGCATCCATCTGCAAGTGACCCTGATAATTACACTGGCAAGAGGTGAATCCAGCTGCACGTGTCCCTGATAATTATACCGGCAAGAGGTTCATCCAGCTGCAAGTGACCCTGATAATTACACCAGCAAAAGGTGCATCCAGCTGCATGTGTCCCTGATAATTACAGTGGCAAGAGGTGCATCCAGCTGCAGGTGACCCTGATAATTACATCAGTCAGAGGTGCATCCAGCTGCATGTGTCCCTGATAATTACTCTGGCAAGAGGTGCATCCAAATTCAAGTATTGCTGATAATTGCATTGGCAAGAGTTGTATCTATGTATGTGTCCATGATAATTACACTGGCAAGAGGTGCATCCAGCTGCACGTATCCCTGATAAGTACTCTGGCAAAAGGTGTATCCACTGCACGTATCCCTGATAATTACTCCGGCAAGAGGAACATCCAGCTACACGTGTCGCAGATTATTACACTGGCAAGAATTACATCCAGCTGCAAGTGACCCTGATAATTACACCGGCCAGAGGTGCATCCAGCTGCATGTGTCCCTGATAATTAATCTGGCAAGATTTGCATCCAGCTGAACGTGTCCCTGATAATTACTCTGGCAAGAGGTGCATCCAGCTGCAAGTGACCCTGATAATTACACCGGCCAGAGGTGCATCCAGCTGCATGTGTCCCTGATAATTACTCTGGCAAGAGGTGCATCCAGCTGCACGTGACCCTGATAATTACATCAGCCAGAGGTGCGTCCAGCTGCATGTGTCCCTGATAATTACTCTGGATAAGAGGTGCATCAAACTACAAGTATCGCTGATAATTACACTGGCAAGAGTTGCATCCAGCTGTATGTGTCCATGATAATTACACTGGCAAGAGGTACATCCAGCTCCACGTGTCCCTGATAATTAAAAAGACAAGAGCTGCATCCATCTCCACGTGTCCCTGATAATTACTCTGGCAAGAGGTGCATCCAGCTGCACGTGTCCCTGATCATTACTATGGTAAGAGGTGCATCCAGCTGCAGGTGACCCTGATCATTACCCTGGCCAGAGGTGCATCCAGCTTCAAGTGAACCTTATAATTACAGCGGCAAGAGGTGCATCCAGCTGCATGTGTCCCTGATAATTATTCCGGCAAGAGATGCATCCAGCTGTACGTGTCCCTGATAATTACTCGGCAAGAGGTGCATCCAGCTGCATGTGTCCCTGATAATTACTCCGGCAAGAGGAGCATCCAGCTACACGTGTCCCTGATAATTACTCCACCCTGATAATTACACCGGCCAGAGGTGCATCCAGCTGCAAGTGTCCCTGATAATTACTCTGGCAAGAGGTGCATCCAGCTGCAGGTGATCCTGATAATTACACCAGACAGAGGTGCATCCAGCTGCAAGTGACCCTGATAATTACTCCAGCAAGAGGTGCATCCAGCTGCACGTGTCCCTGATAATTACAAAGACACGAGGTGCGTCCAGCTGCACATGTCCCTGATAATTACTCCGGCAAGAGGTGCGTCCAGCTGCAAGTGACCCTGATAATTACACTGGCAAGAGGTGAATCCAGCTGCACGTGTCCCTGATAATTATACCGGCAAGAGGTTCATCCAGCTGCAAGTGACCCTGATAATTACACCAGCAAAAGGTGCATCCAGCTGCATGTGTCCCTGATAATTACAGTGGCAAGAGGTGCATCCAGCTGCAGGTGACCCTGATAATTACATCAGCCAGAGGTGCATCCAGCTGCATGTGTCCCTGATAATTACTCTGGCAAGAGGTGCATCCAAATTCAAGTATTGCTGATAATTGCATTGGCAAGAGTTGTATCCAGCTGTATGTGTCCATGATAATTACACTGGCAAGAGGTGCATCCAGCTGCACGTATCCCTGATAAGTACTCTGGCAAAAGGTGTATCCACTGCACGTATCCCTAATAATTACTCCGGCAAGAGGAACATCCAGCTACACGTGTCGCAGATAATTACACTGGCAAGAATTACATCCAGCTGCAAGTGACCCTGATAATTACACCGGCCAGAGGTGCATCCAGCTGCATGTGTCCCTGATAATTAATCTGGCAAGATTTGCATCCAGCTGAACGTGTCCCTGATAATTACTCTGGCAAGAGGTGCATCCAGCTGCACGGGTCCCTGATAATTACTCTGGCAAGAGGTGCATCCAGCTGCAAGTGACCCTGATAATTACACCGGCCAGAGGTGCATCCAGCTGCATGTGTCCCTGATAATTACTCTGCCAAGAGGTGCATCCAGCTGCAGGTGACCCTGATAATTACATCAGCCAGAGGTGCATCCAGCTGCATGTGTCCCTGATAATTACTCTTGATAAGAGGTGCATCCAACTTCAAGTATCGCTGATAATTACACTGGCAAGAGTTGCATGAATCTGTATGTGTCCATGATAATTACACTGGCAAGAGGTGCATCCAGCTCCACGTGTCCCTGATAATTAAAAAGACAAGAGGTGCATCAATCTGCACGTGTTCCTGATAATTACTCTGGCAAGAGGTGCATCCAGCTGCACGTGTCCCTGATCATTACTATGGTAAGAGGTGCATCCAGCTGCAGGTGACCCTGATAATTACACTGGCCAGAGGTGCATCCAGCTGCAAGTGAACCTTATAATTACAGCGGCAAGAGTTACATCCAGCTGCAAGTGACCCTGATAATTACTCCGGCAAGAGGTGCATCCAGCTGCATGTGTCCCTGATAATTATTCCGGCAAGAGATGCATCCAGCTGTACGTGTCCCTGATAATTACAGTGGCAAGAGGTGCATCCAGCTCCACGTTTCCCTGATAATGACTCCGGCAAGAGGTGCATCCAGCTGCAAGTGTCCCTGATAATTACTCTGGCAAGAGGTGCATCCACTGCAGGTGATCCTGATAATTAGACGAGACAGAGGTGCATCCAGCTGCAAGTGACCCTGATAATTACTCCGGCAAGAGGTGCATCCAGCTGCACGTGTCCCTGATAATTACAAAGACAAGAGGTGCATCCAGCTGCACATGTCCCTGATAATTACTCCGGCAAGAGGTGCATCGAGCTGCACGTGACCCTGATAATTACATCAGCCAGAGGTGCGTCCAGCTGCATGTGTCCCTGATAATTACTCTGGATAAGAGGTGCATCAAACTACAAGTATCGCTGATAATTACACTGGCAAGAGTTGCATCCAGCTGTATGTGTCCATGATAATTACACTGGCAAGAGGTACATCCAGCTCCACGTGTCCCTGATAATTAAAAAGACAAGAGCTGCATCCATCTCCACGTGTCCCTGATAATTACTCTGGCAAGAGGTGCATCCAGCTGCACGTGTCCCTGATCATTACTATGGTAAGAGGTGCATCCAGCTGCAGGTGACCCTGATCATTACCCTGGCCAGAGGTGCATCCAGCTTCAAGTGAACCTTATAATTACAGCGGCAAGAGTTACATCCAGCTGCAAGTGACCCTGATAATTACTCCGGCAAGAGGTCCATCCAGCTGCATGTGTCCCTGATAATTATTCCGGCAAGAGATGCATCCAGCTCTACGTGTCCCTGATAATTACTCGGCAAGAGGTGCATCCAGCTGCATGTGTCCCTGATAATTACTCCGGCAAGAGGAGCATCCAGCTACACGTGTCCCTGATAATTACTCCACCCTGATAATTACACCGGCCAGAGGTGAATCCAGCTACACGTGTCCCAGATAATTACTCTGGCAAGAATTACATCCAGCTGCAAGTGACCCTGATAATTACACCGGCCAGAGATGCATCCAGCTGCATGTGTCCCTGATAATTAATCTGGCAAGATTTGCATCCAGCTGAACGTTTCCCTGATAATTACTCCGGCAAGAGGTGGATCCAGCTGCACGTGTCCCTGATAATTACTCCGGCAAGAGGTGCATCCAGCTGCATGGGTCCGTGATAATTACTCTGGCAAGAGGTGCATCCAGCTGCAAGTGACCCTGATAATTACACCGGCCAGAGGTGCATCCAGCTGCATGTGTCACTGATAATTAATCTGGCAATATTTGCATCCAGCTCAACGTGTCCCTGATAATTACTCCGGCAAGAGGTGCATCCATCTGCACGTGTCCCTGATAATTACTCTGGCAAGAGGTGCATCCAGCTGCACGTGTCCCTGATCATTACTATGGTAAGAGGTGCATCCAGCTGCAGGTGACCCTGATAATTACAGCGGAAAGAGTTACATCCAGCTGCAAGTGACCCTGAGAATTACTCCGGCAAGAGGTGCATCCAGCTACATGTGTCCCTGATAATTATTCCGGCAAGAGATGCATCCAGCTGCACATGTCCCTGATAATTACTCCGGCAAGAGGTGCATACAGCTACACGTGTCCCTGATAATTATTCCACCCTGATAATTACACCGGGCAGATGTGCATCCAGCTGCATGTGTCCTTGATAATTACACTGGCAAGATTTGCATCCAGCTGCAGGTGACCCTGATAATTACATCAGCCAGAGGTGCATCCAGCTGCATGTGTCCCTGATAATTACTCTGGCAAGAGATGCATCCATCTTCAAGTATCGCTGATAATTACACTGGCAAGAGTTGTATCCAGCTGTATGTGTCCATGATAATTACACTGGCAAGAGGTGCATCCATCTGCACGTATCCCTGATAAGTACTCTGGCAAGAGGTGCATCGAGCTGCACGTGTCCCTGATAATTACTCCGGCAAGAGGTGCATCCAGCTGCAAGTGACCCCGATAATTACACTGGCAAGAGGTGAATCCACCTACATGTGTCCCTGATAATTACACCGGCAAGAGGTTTATCCAGCTGCAAGTGACCCTGATAATTACACCAGCAAGAGGTGCATCCAGCTGCATGTATCCCTGATAATTACTCCGGCAAGAGGAGCTTCCACCTACACTTGTCCCTGATAATTACTCCACCCTGATAATTACACCGGCCAGAGGTGCATCCAGCTGCATGTGTCCTTGATAATTACACTGGCAAGAATTGCATCCAGCTGCACGTGTCCCTGATAATGACTCCGGCAAGAGGTGCATCCAGCTGCAAGTGTCCCTGATAATTACTCTGGTAAGAGGTGCATCCAGCTGCAAGTGAACATTATAATTACAACGGCCAGAGTTGCATCCAGCTGCACGTGTCCCTGATAATTACTCCGGCAAGAGGTGCATCTAGCTGCATGTGTCCCTGATAATTACACTGGCAAGAGGTGCATCCAGCTGCACGTGACCCTGATAATTACATCAGCCAGAGGTGCATCCAGTTGCATGTGTCCCTGATAATTACTCTGGATAAGAGGTGCATCCAACTTCAAGTATCGCTGATAATTACACTGGCAAGAGTTGCATGAAGCTGTATGTGTCCATGATAATTACACTGGCAAGAGGTGCATCCAGCTCCACGTGTCCCTGATAATTAAAAAGACAAGAGGTGCATCAATCTGCACGTGTTCCTGATAATTACTCTGGCAAGAGGTGCATCCAGCTGCACGTGTCCCTGATCATTACTATGGTATGAGGTGCATCCAGCTGCAGGTGACCCTGATAATTACAGCGGCAAGAGTTACATCCAGCTGCAAGTGACCCTGAGAATTACTCCGGCAAGAGGTGCATCCAGCTACATGTGTCCCTGATAATTATTCCGGCAAGAGATGCATCCAGCTGCACATGTCCCTGATAATTACTCCGGCAAGAGGTGCATACAGCTACACGTGTCCCTGATAATTATTCCACCCTGATAATTACACCGGGCAGAGGTGCATCCAGCTGCATGTGTCCCTGATAATTACACTGGCAAGATTTGCATCCAGCTGCAGGTGACCCTGGTAATTACATCAGCCAGAGGTGCATCCAGCTGCATGTGTCCCTGATAATTACTCTGGCAAGAGATGCATCCAACTTCAAGTATCGCTGATAATTACACTGGCAAGAGTTGTATCCAGCTGTATGTGTCCATGATAATTACACTGGCAAGAGGTGCATCCAGCTGCACGTATCCCTGATAAGTACTCTGGCAAGAGGTGCATCGAGCTGCACGTGTCCCTGATAATTACTCCGGCAAGAGGTGCATCCAGCTGCAAGTGACCCTGATAATTACACTGGCAAGAGGTGAATCCACCTACATGTGTCCCTGATAATTACACCGGCAAGAGGTTTATCCAGCTGCAAGTGACCCTGATAATTACACCAGCAAGAGGTGCATCCAGCTGCATGTGTCCCTGATAATTACTCCGGCAAGAGGAGCTTCCACCTACACTTGTCCCTGATAATTACTCCACCCTGATAATTACACCGGCCAGAGGTGCATCCAGCTGCATGTGTCCTTGATAATTACACTGGCAAGAATTGCATCCAGCTGCACGTGTCCCTGATAATGACTCCGGCAAGAGGTGCATCCAGCTGCAAGTGTCCCTGATAATTACTCTGGTAAGAGGTGCATCCAGCTGCAAGTGAACATTATAATTACAACGGCCAGAGTTGCATCCAGCTGCACGTCTCCCTGATAATTACTCCGGCAAGAGGTGCATCTAGCTGCATGTGTCCCTGATAATTACACTGGCAAGAGGTGCATCCAGCTGCACGTGACCCTGATAATTACATCAGCCAGAGGTGCATCCAGTTGCATGTGTCCCTGATAATTACTCTGGATAAGAGGTGCATCCAACTTCAAGTATCGCTGATAATTACACTGGCAAGAGTTGCATGAAGCTGTATGTGTCCATGATAATTACACTGGCAAGAGGTGCATCCAGCTCCACGTGTCCCTGATAATTAAAAAGACAAGAGGTGCATCCAGCTGCACGTGTCCCTGATCATTACCATGGTAAGAGGTGCATCCAGCTGCAGGTGACCCTGATAATTACACTGGCCAGAGGTGCATCCAGCTGCAAGTGAACCTTATAATTACAGCGGCAAGAGTTACATCCAGCTGCAAGTGACCCTGATAATTACTCCGGCAAGAGGTGCATCCAGCTGCATGTGTCCCTGATAATTATTCCGGCAAGAGATGCATCCAGCTGTACGTGTCCCTGATAATTACAGTGGCAAGAGGTGCATCCAGCTCCACGTTTCCCTGATAATGACTCCGGCAAGAGGTGCATCCAGCTGCAAGTGTCCCTGATAATTACTCTGGCAAGAGGTGCATCCACTGCAGGTGATCCTGATAATTAGACCAGACAGAGGTGCATCCAGCTGCAAGTGACCCTGATAATTACTCCGGCAAGAGGTGCATCCAGCTGCACGTGTCCCTGATAATTACAAAGACAAGAGGTGCATCCAGCTGCACATGTCCCTGATAATTACTCCGGCAAGAGGTGCATCCAGCTGCACGTGACCCTGATAATTACATCAGCCAGAGGTGCGTCCAGCTGCATGTGTGCCTGATAATTACTCTGGATAAGAGGTGCATCAAACTACAAGTATCGCTGATAATTACACTGGCAAGAGTTGCATCCAGCTGTATGTGTCCATGATAATTACACTGGCAAGAGGTACATCCAGCTCCACGTGTCCCTGATAATTAAAAACACAAGAGCTGCATCCATCTCCACGTGTCCCTGATAATTACTCTGGCAAGAGGTGCATCCAGCTGCACGTGTCCCTGATCATTACTATGGTAAGAGGTGCATCCAGCTGCAGGTGACCCTGATCATTACCCTGGCCAGAGGTGCATCCAGCTTCAAGTGAACCTTATAATTACAGCGGCAAGAGTTACATCCAGCTGCAAGTGACCCTGATAATTACTCCGGCAAGAGGTCCATCCAGCTGCATGTGTCCCTGATAATTATTCCGGCAAGAGATGCATCCAGCTGTACGTGTCCCTGATAATTACTCGGCAAGAGGTGCATCCAGCTGCATGTGTCCCTGATAATTACTCCGGCAAGAGGAGCATCCAGCTACACGTGTCCCTGATAATTACTCCACCCTGATAATTACACCGGCCAGAGGTGAATCCAGCTACACGTGTCCCAGATAATTACTCTGGCAAGAATTACATCCAGCTGCAAGTGACCCTGATAATTACACCGGCCAGAGATGCATCCAGCTGCATGTGTCCCTGATAATTAATCTGGCAAGATTTGCATCCAGCTGAACGTTTCCCTGATAATTACTCCGGCAAGAGGTGGATCCAGCTGCACGTGTCCCTGATAATTACTCCGGCAAGAGGTGCATCCAGCTGCATGGGTCCGTGATAATTACTCTGGCAAGAGTTGCATCCAGCTGCAAGTGACCCTGATAATTACACCGGCCAGAGGTGCATCCAGCTGCATGTGTCACTGATAATTAATCTGGCAATATTTGCATCCAGCTCAACGTGTCCCTGATAATTACTCCGGCAAGAGGTGCATCCATCTGCACGTGTCCCTGATAATTACTCTGGCAAGAAGTGCATCCAGCTGCACGTGTCCCTGATCATTACTATGGTAAGAGGTGCATCCAGCTGCAGGTGACCCTGATAATTACAGCGGCAAGAGTTACATCCAGCTGCAAGTGACCCTGAGAATTACTCCGGCAAGAGGTGCATCCAGCTACATGTGTCCCTGATAATTATTCCGGCAAGAGATGCATCCAGCTGCACATGTCCCTGATAATTACTCCGGCAAGAGGTGCATACAGCTACACGTGTCCCTGATAATTATTCCACCCTGATAATTACACCGGGCAGATGTGCATCCAGCTGCATGTGTCCCTGATAATTACACTGGAAAGATTTGCATCCAGCTGCAGGTGACCCTGATAATTACATCAGCCAGAGGTGCATCCAGCTGCATGTGTCCCTGATAATTACTCTGGCAAGAGATGCATCCAACTTCAAGTATCGCTGATAATTACACTGGCAAGAGTTGTATCCAGCTGTATGTGTCCATGATAATTACACTGGCAAGAGGTGCATCCAGCTGCACGTATCCCTGATAAGTACTCTGGCAAGAGGTGCATCGAGCTGCACGTGTCCCTGATAATTACTCCGGCAAGAGGTGCATCCAGCTGCAAGTGACCCCGATAATTACACTTGCAAGAGGTGAATCCACCTACATGTGTCCCTGATAATTACACCGGCAAGAGGTTTATCCAGCTGCAAGTGACCCTGATAATTACACCAGCAAGAGGTGCATCCAGCTGCATGTATCCCTGATAATTACTCCGGCAAGAGGAGCTTCCACCTACACTTGTCCCTGATAATTACTCCACCCTGATAATTACACCGGCCAGAGGTGCATCCAGCTGCATGTGTCCTTGATAATTACACTGGCAAGAATTGCATCCAGCTGCACGTGTCCCTGATAATGACTCCGGCAAGAGGTGCATCCAGCTGCAAGTGTCCCTGATAATTACTCTGGTAAGAGGTGCATCCAGCTGCAAGTGAACATTATAATTACAACGGCCAGAGTTGCATCCAGCTGCACGTGTCCCTGATAATTACTCCGGCAAGAGGTGCATCTAGCTGCATGTGTCCCTGATAATTACACTGGCAAGAGGTGCATCCAGCTGCACGTGACCCTGATAATTACATCAGCCAGAGGTGCATCCAGTTGCATGTGTCCCTGATAATTACTCTGGATAAGAGGTGCATCCAACTTCAAGTATCGCTGATAATTACACTGGCAAGAGTTGCATGAAGCTGTATGTGTCCATGATAATTACACTGGCAAGAGGTGCATCCAGCTCCACGTGTCCCTGATAATTAAAAAGACAAGAGGTGCATCAATCTGCACGTGTTCCTGATAATTACTCTGGCAAGAGGTGCATCCAGCTGCACGTGTCCCTGATCATTACTATGGTAAGAGGTGCATCCAGCTGCAGGTGACCCTGATAATTACACTGGCCAGAGGTGCATCCAGCTGCAAGTGAACCTTATAATTACAGCGGCAAGAGTTACATCCAGCTGCAATTGACCCTGATAATTACTCCGGCAAGAGGTGCATCCAGCTGCATGTGTCCCTGATAATTATTCCGGCAAGAGATGCATCCAGCTGTACGTGTCCCTGATAATTACAGTGGCAAGAGGTGCATCCAGCTCCACGTTTCCCTGATAATGACTCCGGCAAGAGGTGCATCCAGCTGCAAGTGTCCCTGATAATTACTCTGGCCAGAGGTGCATCCACTGCAGGTGATCCTGATAATTACACCAGACAGAGGTGCATCCAGCTGCAAGTGACCCTGATAATTACTCCGGCAAGAGGTGCATCCAGCTGCACGTGTCCCTGATAATTACAAAGACAAGAGGTGCATCCAGCTGCACATGTCCCTGATAATTACTCCGGCAAGAGGTGCATCCAGCTGCACGTGACCCTGATAATTACATCAGCCAGAGGTGCGTCCAGCTGCATGTGTCCCTGATAATTACTCTGGATAAGAGGTGCATCAAACTACAAGTATCGCTGATAATTACACTGGCAAGAGTTGCATCCAGCTGTATGTGTCCATGATAATTACACTGGCAAGAGGTACATCCAGCTCCACGTGTCCCTGATAATTAAAAAGACAAGAGCTGCATCCATCTCCACGTGTCCCTGATAATTACTCTGGCAAGAGGTGCATCCAGCTGCACGTGTCCCTGATCATTACTATGGTAAGAGGTGCATCCAGCTGCAGGTGACCCTGATCATTACCCTGGCCAGAGGTGCATCCAGCTTCAAGTGAACCTTATAATTACAGCGGCAAGAGTTACATCCAGCTGCAAGTGACCCTGATAATTACTCCGGCAAGAGGTGCATCCAGCTGCATGTGTCCCTGATAATTATTCTGGCAAGAGATGCATCCAGCTGTACGTGTCCCTGATAATTACTCGGCAAGAGGTGCATCCAGCTGCATGTGTCCCTGATAATTACTCCGGCAAGAGGAGCATCCAGCTACACGTGTCGCTGATAATTACTCCACCCTGATAATTACACCGGCCAGAGGTGCATCCAGCTGCAAGTGTCCCTGATAATTACTCTGGCAAGAGGTGCATCCAGCTGCAGGTGATCCTGATAATTACACCAGACAGAGGTGCATCCAGCTGCAAGTGACCCTGATAATTACTCCGGCAAGAGGTGCATCCAGCTGCACGTGTTCCTGATAATTACAAAGACACGAGGTGCGTCCAGCTGCACATGTCCCTGATAATTACTCCGGCAAGAGGTGCATCCAGCTGCAAGTGACCCTGATAATTACACTGGCAAGAGGTGAATCCAGCTGCACGTGTCCCTGATAATTATACCGGCAAGAGGTTCATCCAGCTGCAAGTGACCCTGATAATTACACCAGCAAAAGGTGCATCCAGCTGCATGTGTCCCTGATAATTACAGTGTCAAGAGGTGCATCCAGCTGCAGGTGACCCTGATAATTACATCAGCCAGAGGTGCATCCAGCTGCATGTGTCCCTGATAATTACTCTGGCAAGAGGTGCATCCAAATTCAAGTATTGCTGATAATTGCATTGGCAAGAGTTGTATCCAGCTGTATGTGTCCATGATAATTACACTGGCAAGAGGTGCATCCAGCTGCACGTATCCCTGATAAGTACTCTGGCAAAAGGTGTATCCACTGCACGTATCCCTGATAATTACTCCGGCAAGAGGAACATCCAGCTACACGTGTCGCAGATAATTACACTGGCAAGAATTACATCCAGCTGCAAGTGACCCTGATAATTACACCGGCCAGAGGTGCATCCAGCTGCATGTGTCCCTGATAATTAATCTGGCAAGATTTGCATCCAGCTGAACGTGTCCCTGATAATTACTCTGGCAAGAGGTGCATCCAGCTGCAAGTGACCCTGATAATTACACCGGCCAGAGGTGCATCCAGCTGCATGTGTCCCTGATAATTACTCTGGCAAGAGGTGCATCCAGTTGCACGTGACCCTGATAATTACATCAGCCAGAGGTGCGTCCAGCTGCATGTGTCCCTGATAATTACTCTGGATAAGAGGTGCATCAAACTACAAGTATCGCTGATAATTACACTGGCAAGAGTTGCATCCAGCTGTATGTGTCCATGATAATTACACTGGCAAGAGGTACATCCAGCTCCACGTGTCCCTGATAATTAAAAATACAAGAGCTGCATCCATCTCCACGTGTCCCTGATAATTACTCTGGCAAGAGGTGCATCCAGCTGCACGTGTCCCTGATAATTACTCTGGTAAGAGGTGCATCCAGCTGCAGGTGACCCTGATCATTACCCTGGCCAGAGGTGCATCCAGCTTCAAGTGAACATTATAATTACAACGGCCAGAGTTGCATCCAGCTGCACGTGTCCCTGATAATTACTCCGGCAAGAGGTGCATCTAGCTGCATGTGTCCCTGATAATTACACTGGCAAGAGGTGCATCCAGCTGCACGTGACCCTGATAATTATATCAGCCAGAGGTGCATCCAGTTGCATGTGTCCCTGATAATTACTCTGGATAAGAGGTGCATCCAACTTCAAGTATCGCTGATAATTACACTGGCAAGAGTTGCATGAAGCTGTATGTGTCCATGATAATTACACTGGCAAGAGGTGCATCCAGCTCCACGTGTCCCTGATAATTAAAAAGACAAGAGGTGCATCAATCTGCACGTGTTCCTGATAATTACTCTGGCAAGAGGTGCCTCCAGCTGCACGTGTCCCTGATCATTACTATGGTAAGAGGTGCATCCAGCTGCAGGTGACCCTGATAATTACACTGGCCAGAGGTGCATCCAGCTGCAAGTGAACCTTATAATTACAGCGGCAAGAGTTACATCCAGCTGCAAGTGACCCTGATAATTACTCCGGCAAGAGGTGCATCCAGCTGCATGTGTCCCTGATAATTATTCCGGCAAGAGATGCATCCAGCTGTACGTGTCCCTCATAATTACAGTGGCAAGAGGTGCATCCAGCTCCACGTTTCCCTGATAATGACTCCGGCAAGAGGTGCATCCAGCTGCTAGTCTCCCTGATAATTACTCTGGCAAGAGGTGCATCCACTGCAGGTGATCCTGATAATTACACCAGACAGAGGTGCATCCAGCTGCAAGTGACCCTGATAATTACTCCGGCAAGAGGTGCATCCAGCTGCACGTGTCCCTGATAATTACAAAGACAAGAGGTGCATCCAGCTGCACATGTCCCTGATAATTACTCCGGCAAGAGGTGCATCCAGCTGCACGTGACCCTGATAATTACATCAGCCAGAGGTGCGTCCAGCTGCATGTGTCCCTGATAATTACTCTGGATAAGAGGTGCATCAAACTACAAGTATCGCTGATAATTACACTGGCAAGAGTTGCATCCAGCTGTATGTGTCCATGATAATTACACTGGCAAGAGGTACATCCAGCTACACGTGTCCCTGATAATTAAAAAGACAAGAGCTGCATCCATCTCCACGTGTCCCTGATAATTACTCTGGCAAGAGGTGCATCCAGCTGCACGTGTCCCTGATCATTACTATGGTAAGAGGTGCATCCAGCTGCAGGTGACCCTGATCATTACCCTGGCCAGAGGTGCATCCAGCTTCAAGTGAACCTTATAATTACAGCGGCAAGAGTTACATCCAGCTGCAAGTGACCCTGATAATTACTCCGGCAAGAGGTCCATCCAGCTGCATGTGTCCCTGATAATTATTCCGGCAAGAGATGCATCCAGCTGTACGTGTCCCTGATAATTACTCGGCAAGAGGTGCATCCAGCTGCATGTGTCCCTGATAATTACTCCGGCAAGAGGAGCATCCAGCTACACGTGTCCCTGATAATTACTCCACCCTGATAATTACACCGGCCAGAGGTGAATCCAGCTACACGTGTCCCAGATAATTACTCTGGCAAGAATTACATCCAGCTGCAAGTGACCCTGATAATTACACCGGCCAGAGATGCATCCAGCTGCATGTGTCCCTGATAATTAATCTGGCAAGATTTGCATCCAGCTGAACGTTTCCCTGATAATTACTCCGGCAAGAGGTGGATCCAGCTGCACGTGTCCCTGATAATTACTCCGGCAAGAGGTGCATCCAGCTGCATGGGTCCGTGATAATTACTCTGGCAAGAGGTGCATCCAGCTGCAAGTGACCCTGATAATTACACCGGCCAGAGGTGCATCCAGCTGCATGTGTCACTGATAATTAATCTGGCAATATTTGCATCCAGCTCAACGTGTCCCTGATAATTACTCCGGCAAGAGGTGCATCCATCTGCACGTGTCCCTGATAATTACTCTGGCAAGAGGTGCATCCAGCTGCACGTGTCCCTGATCATTACTATGGTAAGAGGTGCATCCAGCTGCAGGTGACCCTGATAATTACAGCGGCAAGAGTTACATTCAGCTGCAAGTGACCCTGAGAATTACTCCGGCAAGAGGTGCATCCAGCTACATGTGTCCCTGATAATTATTCCGGCAAGAGATGCATCCAGCTGCACATGTCCCTGATAATTACTCCGGCAAGAGGTGCATACAGCTACACGTGTCCCTGATAATTATTCCACCCTGATAATTACACCGGGCAGAGGTGCATCCAGCTGCATGTGTCCCTGATAATTACACTGGCAAGATTTGCATCCAGCTGCAGGTGACCCTGATAATTAATCAGCCAGAGGTGCATCCAGCTGCATGTGTCCCTGATAATTACTCTGGCAAGAGATGCATCCAACTTCAAGTATCGCTGATAATTACACTGGCAAGAGTTGTATCCAGCTGTATGTGTCCATGATAATTACACTGGCAAGAGGTGCATCCAGCTGCACGTATCCCTGATAAGTACTCTGGCAAGAGGTGCATCGAGCTGCACGTGTCCCTGATAATTACTCCGGCAAGAGGTGCATCCAGCTGCAAGTGACCCCGATAATTACACTGGCAAGAGGTGAATCCACCTACATGTGTCCCTGATAATTACACCGGCAAGAGGTTTATCCAGCTGCAAGTGACCCTGATAATTACACCAGCAAGAGGTGCATCCAGCTGCATGTATCCCTGATAATTACTCCGGCAAGAGGAGCTTCCACCTACACTTGTCCCTGATAATTACTCCACCCTGATAATTACACCGGCCTGAGGTGCATCCAGCTGCATGTGTCCTTGATAATTACACTGGCAAGAATTGCATCCAGCTGCACGTGTCCCTGATAATGACTCCGGCAAGAGGTGCATCCAGCTGCAAGTGTCCCTGATAATTACTCTGGTAAGAGGTGCATCCAGCTGCAAGTGAACATTATAATTACAACGGCCAGAGTTGCATCCAGCTGCACGTGTCCCTGATAATTACTCCGGCAAGAGGTGCATCTAGCTGCATGTGTCCCTGATAATTACACTGGCAAGAGGTGCATCCAGCTGCACGTGACCCTGATAATTACATCAGCCAGAGGTGCATCCAGTTGCATGTGTCCCTGATAATTACTCTGGATAAGAGGTGCATCCAACTTCAAGTATCGCTGATAATTACACTGGCAAGAGTTGCATGAAGCTGTATGTGTCCATGATAATTACACTGGCAAGAGGTGCATCCAGCTCCACGTGTCCCTGATAATTAAAAAGACAAGAGGTGCATCAATCTGCACGTGTTCCTGATAATTACTCTGGCAAGAGGTGCATCCAGCTGCACGTGTCCCTGATCATTACTATGGTAAGAGGTGCATCCAGCTGCAGGTGACCCTGATAATTACACTGGCCAGAGGTGCATCCAGCTGCAAGTGAACCTTATAATTACAGCGGCAAGAGTTACATCCAGCTGCAAGTGACCCTGATAATTACTCCGGCAAGAGGTGCATCCAGCTGCATGTGTCCCTGATAATTATTCCGGCAAGAGATGCATCCAGCTGTACGTGTCCCTGATAATTACAGTGGCAAGAGGTGCATCCAGCTCCACGTTTCCCTGATAATGACTCCGGCAAGAGGTGCATCCAGCTGCAAGTGTCCCTGATAATTACTCTGGCAAGAGGTGCATCCACTGCAGGTGATCCTGATAATTACACCAGACAGAGGTGCATCCAGCTGCAAGTGACCCTGATAATTACTCCGGCAAGAGGTGCATCCAGCTGCACGTGTCCCTGATAATTACAAAGACAAGAGGTGCATCCAGCTGCACATGTCCCTGATAATTACTCCGGCAAGAGGTGCATCCAGCTGCACGTGACCCTGATAATTACATCAGCCAGAGGTGCGTCCAGCTGCATGTGTCCCTGATAATTACTCTGGATAAGAGGTGCATCAAACTACAAGTATCGCTGATAATTACACTGGCAAGAGTTGCATCCAGCTGTATGTGTCCATGATAATTACACTGGCAAGAGGTACATCCAGCTCCACGTGTCCCTGATAATTAAAAAGACAAGAGCTGCATCCATCTCCACGTGTCCCTGATAATTACTCTTGCAAGAGGTGCATCCAGCTGCACGTGTCCCTGATCATTACTATGGTAAGAGGTGCATCCAGCTGCAGGTGACCCTGATCATTACCCTGGCCAGAGGTGCATCCAGCTTCAAGTGAACCTTATAATTACAGCGGCAAGGGTTACATCCAGCTGCAAGTGACCCTGATAATTACTCCGGCAAGAGGTGCATCCAGCTGCATGTGTCCCTGATAATTATTCCGGCAAGAGATGCATCCAGCTGTACGTGTCCCTGATAATTACTCGGCAAGAGGTGCATCCAGCTGCATGTGTCCCTGATAATTACTCCGGCAAGAGGAGCATCCAGCTGCACGTGTCCCTGATAATTACTCCACCCTGATAATTACACCGGCCAGAGGTGCATCCAGCTGCAAGTGTCCCTGATAATTACTCTTGAAGAGGTGCATCCAGCTGCAGGTGATCCTGATAATTACACCAGACAGAGGTGCATCCAGCTGCAAGTGACCCTGATAATTACTCCGGCAAGAGGTGCATCCAGCTGCACGTGTCCCTGATAATTACAAAGACACGAGGTGCGTCCAGCTGCACATGTCCCTGATAATTACTCCGGCAAGAGGTGCATCCATCTGCAAGTGACCCTGATAATTACACTGGCAAGAGGTGAATCCAGCTGCACGTGTCCCTGATAATTATACCGGCAAGAGGTTCATCCAGCTGCAAGTGACCCTGATAATTACACCAGCAAAAGGTGCATCCAGTTGCATGTGTCCCTGATAATTACAGTGGCAAGAGGTGCATCCAGCTGCAGGTGACCCTGATAATTACATCAGCCAGAGGTGCATCCAGCTGCATGTGTCCCTGATAATTACTCTGGCAAGAGGTGCATCCAAATTCAAGTATTGCTGATAATTGCATTGGCAAGAGTTGTATCCAGCTGTATGTGTCCATGATAATTACACTGGCAAGAGGTGCATCCAGCTGCACGTATCCCTGATAAGTACTCTGGCAAAAGGTGTATCCACTGCACGTATCCCTGATAATTACTCCGGCAAGAGGAACATCCAGCTACACGTGTCGCAGATAATTACACTGGCAAGAATTACATCCAGCTGCAAGTGACCCTGATAATTACACCGGCCAGAGGTGCATCCAGCTGCATGTGTCCCTGATAATTAATCTGGCAAGATTTGCATCCAGCTGAACGTGTCGCTGATAATTACTCCGGCAAGAGGTGCATCCAGCTGCACGTGTCCCTGATAATTACTCTGGCAAGAGGTGCATCCAGCTGCACGTGTCCCTGATCATTACTATGGTAAGAGGTGCATCCAGCTGCAGGTGACCCTGATAATTACACTGGCCAGAGGTGCATCCAGCTGCAAGTGACCCTGATAATTACACTGGCCAGAGGTGCGTCCAGCTGCAAGTGAACCTTATAATTACAGCGGCAAGAGTTACATCCAGCTGCAAGTGACCCTGATAATTACTCCGGCAAGAGGTGCATCCATCTGCATGTGTCCCTGATAATTATTCCGGCAAGAGATGCATCCAGCTGTACGTGTCCCTGATAATTACAGTGGCAAGAGGTGCATCCACTGCAGGTGACCCTGATAATTACATCAGCCAGAGGTGCGTCCAGCTGCATGTGTCCCTGATAATTACTCTGGCAAGAGGTGCATCCAGCTGCACTTGTCTCTGCTCATTACTATGGTAAGAAGTGCATCCAGCTGCAGGTGACCCTGATAATTACACTGGCCAGAGGTGCATCCAGCTGCAAGTGAACCTTATAATTGCAGCGACAAGAGTTACATCCAGCTGCAAGTGACCCTGAGAATTACTCCGGCAAGAGGTGCATCCAGCTACATGTGTCCCTGATAATTATTCCGGCAAGAGATGCATCCAGCCGCACATGTCCCTGATAATACTCCGGCGAGAGGTGCATCCAGCTACACGTGTCCCTGATAATTAGTCCACCCTGAAAATTACAGTGGCAAGAGGTGCATCCAGCTGCACATGTCCCTGATAATTACTCCGGCAAGAGGTGCATCCAGCTACACGTGTCCCTGATAATTACTCCGACCTGATAATTACACCGGCCAGAGGTGCATCCAGCTGCATGTGTCCCTGATAATTACACTGGCAAGATTTGCATCGAGCTGCAGGTGACGCAGATAATTACATCAGCCAGAGGTGCATCCAGCTGCATGTGTCCCTGATAATTACTCTGGCAAGAGATGCATCCAACTTCAAGTATCGCTGATAATTACACTGGCAAGAGTTGTATCCAGCTGTATGTGTCCATGATAATTACACTGGCAAGAGGTGCATCCAGCTGCACGTATCCCTGATAAGTACTCTGGCAAGAGGTGCATCGAGCTGCACGTTTCCCTGATAATTACTCCGGCAAGAGGTGCATCCAGCTGCAAGTGACCCTGATAATTACACTGGCAAGAGGTGAATCCAACTACACGTGTCCCTGATAATTACACCGGCAAGTGCATCCAGCTGCATGTGTCCCTGATAATTACTCCGGCAAGAGGAGCATCCACCTACACTTGTCCCTGATAATTAGTCCACCCTGATAATTACACCGGCCAGAGGTGCATCCAGCTGCATGTGTCCTTGATAATTACACTGGCAAGATTTGCATCCAGCTGCACGTGTCCCTGATAATGATTCCGGCAAGAGGTGCATCCAGCTGCAAGTGTCCCTGATAATTACTCTGGTAAGAGGTGCATCCAGCTGCAAGTGAACATTATAATTACACCGGCCAGAGTTGCATCCAGCTGCACGTGTTCCTGATAATTACTCCGGCAAGAGGTGCATCTAGCTGCATGTGTCCCTGATAATTACACTGGCAAGAGGTGCATCCAGCTGCAGGTGACCCTGATAATTACATCAGCCAGAGGTGCATCCAGTTGCATGTGTCCCTGATAATTACTCTGGATAAGAGGTGCATCCAACTTCAAGTATCGCTGATAATTACACTGGCAAGAGTTGCATGAAGCTGTATGTGTCCATGATAATTACACTGGCAAGAGGTGCATCCAGCTCCACGTGTCCCTGATAATTAAAAAGACAAGAGGTGCATCAATCTGCACGTGTTCCTGATAATTACTCTGGCAAGAGGTGCATCCAGCTGCACGTGTCCCTGATCATTACTATGGTAAGAGGTGCATCCAGCTGCAGGTGACCCTGATAATTACACTGGCCAGAGGTGCATCCAGCTGCAAGTGAACCTTATAATTACAGCGGCAAGAGTTACATCCAGCTGCAAGTGTCCCTGATAATTACTCCGGCAAGAGGTGCATCCAGCTGCATGTATCCCTGATAATTATTCCGGCAAGAGATGCATCCAGCTGTACGTGTCCCTGATAATTACAGTGGCAAGAGGTGCATCCAGCTCCACGTGTCCCTGATAATGACTCCGGAAAGAGGTGCATCCAGCTGCAAGTGTCCCTGATAATTACTCCGGCAAGAGGTCCATCCAGCTGCATTTATCCCTGTTAATTATTCCGGCAAGAGATGCATCCAGCTGTGCGTGTCCCTGATAATTACAGTGGCAAGAGGTGCATCCAGCTGCACATGTCCCTGATAATTACTCCGGCAAGAGGTGCATCCAGCTGCATGCGTCCCTGATAATTCCTCAGGCAAGAGGAGCAACCAGCTACACGTGTCCCTGATAATTACTCCACCCTGATAATTACAACGGCCAGAGGTGCATCCAGCTGCATGTGTCCCTGAAAATTACACTGGCAAGATTTGCATCCAGCTGCAGGTGACCCTGATAATTACATCAGCCAGAGGTGCATCCAGCTGCATGTGTCCCTGATAATTACTCTGGCAAGAGGTGCATCCAACTTCAAGTATCGCTGATAATTACACTGGCAAGAGTTGTATCCAGCTGTATGTGTCCATGATAATTACACTGGCAGGAGGTGCATCCAGCTGCACGTATCCCTGATAAGTCCTCTGGCAAGATGTGCATCGAGCTGCACGTGTCCCTGATAATTACTCCGGCAAGAGGTGCATCCAGCTGCATGCGTCCCTGATAATTACTCCGGCAAGAGGAGCATCCACCTACACTTGTCGCTTATAATTACTCCACCCTGATAATTACACCGGCCAGAGCTGCATCCAGTTGCATGTGTCCTTGATAATTACACTGGCAAGATTTGCATCCAGCTGAACGTGTCCCTGATAATGACTCCGGCAAGAGGTGCATCCAGCTGCAAGTGTCCCTGATAATTACTCTGAGAAGAGGTGCATCCAGCTGCAAGTGAACATTATAATTACACCGGCCGGAGGTGCATCCAGCTGCACGTGTCCCTGATAATTACTGCGGCAAGAGGTGCATCTAGCTGCATGTGTCCCTGATAATTACACTGGCAAGAGGTGCATCCAGCTGCAGGTGACCCTGATAATTACATCAGCCAGAGGTGCATCCAGCTGCATGTGTCCCTGATAATTACTCTGGATAAGAGGTGCATCCAACTTCAAGTATCGCTGATAATTACACTGGCAAGAGTTGCATGAAGCTGTATGTGTCCATGATAATTACACTGGCAAGAGGTGCATCCAGCACCACGTGTCCCTGATAATTAAAAAGACAAGAGGTGCATCCATCTGCAAGTGTCCCTGATAATTACTCTGGCAAGAATTACATCCAGCTGCAAGTGACCCTGATAATTACACCGGCCAGAGATGCATCCAGCTGCATGTGTCCCTGATAATTAATCTGGCAAGATTTGCATCCAGCTGAACGTTTCCCTGATAATTACTCCGGCAAGAGGTGGATCCAGCTGCACGTGTCCCTGATAATTACTCCGGCAAGAGGTGCATCCAGCTGCATGGGTCCGTGATAATTACTCTGGCAAGAGGTGCATCCAGCTGCAAGTGACCCTGATAATTACACCGGCCAGAGGTGCATCCAGCTGCATGTGTCACTGATAATTAATCTGGCAATATTTGCATCCAGCTCAACGTGTCCCTGATAATTACTCCGGCAAGAGGTGCATCCATCTGCACGTGTACCTGATAATTACTCTGGCAAGAGGTGCATCCAGCTGCACGTGTCCCTGATCATTACTATCGTAAGAGGTGCATCCAGCTGCAGGTGACCCTGATAATTACAGCGGCAAGAGTTACATCCAGCTGCAAGTGACCCTGAGAATTACTCCGGCAAGAGGTGCATCCAGCTACATGTGTCCCTGATAATTATTCCGGCAAGAGATGCATCCAGCTGCACATGTCCCTGATAATTACTCCGGCAAGAGGTGCATACAGCTACATGTGTCCCTGATAATTATTCCACCCTGATAATTACACCGGGCAGAGGTGCATCCAGCTGCATGTGTCCCTGATAATTACACTGGCAAGATTTGCATCCAGCTGCAGGTGACCCTGATAATTACATCAGCCAGAGGTGCATCCAGCTGCATGTGTCCCTGATAATTACTCTGGCAATAGGTGCATCCAACTTCAAGTATTGCTGATAATTACATTGGCAAGAGTTGTATCCAGCTGTATATGTCCATGATAATTACACTGGCAAGAGGTGCATCCAGCTGCACGTATCCCTGATAAGTACTCTGGCAAGAGGTGCATCGAGCTGCACGTGTCCCTGATAATTACTCCGGCAAGAGGTGCATCCAGCTGCAAGTGACCCTGATAATTACACTGGCAAGAGGTGAATCCACCTACATGTGTCCCTGATAATTACACCGGCAAGAGGTTTATCCAGCTGCAAGTGACCCTGATAATTATACCAGCAAGAGGTGCATCCAGCTGCATGTGTCCCTGATAATTACTCCGGCAAGAGGAGCTTCCACCTACACTTGTCCCTGATAATTACTCCACCCTGATAATTACACCGGCCAGAGGTGCATCCAGCTGCAAGTGACCCTGATAATTACTCCGGCAAGAGGTGCATCCAGCTGCACGTGTCCCTGATAATTACAAAGACAAGAGGTGCATCCAGCTGCACATGTCCCTGATAATTACTCCGGCAAGAGGTGTATCCAGCTGCAAGTGACCCTGATAATTACACTGGAAAGAGGTGAATCCAGCTGCACGTGTCCCTGATAATTATACCGGCAAGAGTTCATCCAGCTGCAAGTGACCCTGATAATTACACCAGCAAGAGGTGCATCCAGCTGCATGTGTCCCAGATAATTACAGTGGCATGAGGTGCATCCAGCTGCAGGTGACCCTGATAATTACATCAGCCAGAGGTGCATCCAGCTGCATGTGTCCCTGATAATTACTCTGGCAAGAGGTGCATCCAACTTCAAGTATTGCTGATAATTACATTGGCAAGCGTTGTATCCAGCTGTATGTGTCCATGATAATTACACTGGCAAGAGGTGCATCCAGCTGCACGTATCCCTGATAAGTACTCTGGCAAGAGGTGTATCCAGCTGCACGTGTCCCTGATAATTACTCCGGCAAGAGGAACATCCAGCTACACGTGTCCCAGATAATTACTCTGGCAAGAATTACATCCAGCTGCAAGTGACCCTGATAATTACACCGGCCAGAGGTGCATCCAGCTGCATGTATCCCTGATAATTAATCTGGCAAGATTTGCATCCAGCTGAACGTGTCCCTGATAATTACTCCGGCAAGAGGTGGATCCAGCTGCAAGTGACCCTGATAATTACTCCAGCAAGAGGTGCATCCAGCTGCATTTATCCCTGTTAATTATTCCGGCAAGAGATGCATCCAGCTGTACGTGACCCTGATAATTACTGCGGCAAGAGGTGCATCCAGCTGCATGTATCCCTGATAATTACTCCGGCAAGAGTTGCATCCAGCTGCACATGTCCCTGATAATTACTCCGGCAAGAGGTGCATCCACCTGCATGTGTCCCTGATAATTACTCCGGCAAGAGGAGCATCCAGCTCCACGTGTCCCTGATAATTACTCCACCCTGATAATTACACTGGCCAGAGGAGCATCCAGCTGCATGTGTCCCTGATAATTACACTGGCAAGATTTGCATCCAGCTGAACGTGTCCCTGATAATTACTCTGGCAAGAGGTGCATCCAGCTGCAGGTGACCCTGATAATTACATCAGCCAGAGCTGCATCCAGCTGCAAGTGACCCTGATAATTACTACGGCAAGAGGTGCATCCAGCTGCACGTGTCCCTGATAATTACAAAGACAAGAGGTGTATACAGCTGCACATGTCCCTGATAATTACTCCGGCAAGAGGTGTATCCAGCTGCAAGTGACCCTGATAATTACACTGGCAAGAGGTGAATCCAGCTACACGTGTCCCAGATAATTACTCTGGCAAGAATTACATCCAGCTGCAAGTGACCCTGATAATTACACCGGCCAGAGATGCATCCAGCTGCATGTGTCCCTGATAATTAATCTGGCAAGATTTGCATCCAGCTGAACGTTTCCCTGATAATTACTCCGGCAAGAGGTGGATCCAGCTGCACGTGTCCCTGATAATTACTCCGGCAAGAGGTGCATCCAGCTGCATGGGTCCGTGATGATTACTCTGGCAAGAGGTGCATCCAGCTGCAAGTGACCCTGATAATTACACCGGCCAGAGGTGCATCCAGCTGCATGTGTCACTGATAATTAATCTGGCAATATTTGCATCCAGCTCAACGTGTCCCTGATAATTACTCCGGCAAGAGGTGCATCCATCTGCACGTGTCCATGATAATTACTCTGGCAAGAGGTGCATCCAGCTGCACGTGTCCCTGATCATTACTATCGTAAGAGGTGCATCCAGCTGCAGGTGACCCTGATAATTACAGCGGCAAGAGTTACATCCAGCTGCAAGTGACCCTGAGAATTACTCCGGCAAGAGGTGCATCCAGCTACATGTGTCCCTGATAATTATTCCGGCAAGAGATGCATCCAGCTGCACATGTCCCTGATAATTACTCCGGCAAGAGGTGCATACAGCTACACGTGTCCCTGATAATTATTCCACCCTGATAATTACACCGGGCAGAGGTGCATCCAGCTGCATGTGTCCCTGATAATTACACTGGCAAGATTTGCATCCAGCTGCAGGTGACCCTGATAATTACATCAGCCAGAGGTGCATCCAGCTGCATGTGTCCCTGATAATTACTCTGGCAAGAGATGCATCCAACTTCAAGTATCGCTGATAATTACACTGGCAAGTGTTGTATCCAGCTGTATGTGTCCATGATAATTACACTGGCAAGAGGTGCATCCAGCTGCACGTATCCCTGATAAGTACTCTGGCAAGAGGTGCATCGAGCTGCACGTGTCCCTGATAATTACTCCGGCAAGAGGTGCATCCAGCTGCAAGTGACCCTGATAATTACTCTGGCAAGAGGTGCATCCAGCTGCAGGTGACCCTGATAATTACATCAGCCAGAGCTGCATCCAGCTGCAAGTGACCCTGATAATTACTACGGCAAGAGGTGCATCCAGCTGCACGTGTCCCTGATAATTACAAAGACAAGAGGTGTATACAGCTGCACATGTCCCTGATAATTACTCCGGCAAGAGGTGTATCCAGCTGCAAGTGACCCTGATAATTACACTGGCAAGAGGTGAATCCAGCTACACGTGTCCCAGATAATTACTCTGGCAAGAATTACATCCAGCTGCAAGTGACCCTGATAATTACACCGGCCAGAGATGCATCCAGCTGCATGTGTCCCTGATAATTAATCTGGCAAGATTTGCATCCAGCTGAACGTTTCCCTGATAATTACTCCGGCAAGAGGTGGATCCAGCTGCACGTGTCCCTGATAATTACTCCGGCAAGAGGTGCATCCAGCTGCATGGGTCCGTGATGATTACTCTGGCAAGAGGTGCATCCAGCTGCAAGTGACCCTGATAATTACACCGGCCAGAGGTGCATCCAGCTGCATGTGTCACTGATAATTAATCTGGCAATATTTGCATCCAGCTCAACGTGTCCCTGATAATTACTCCGGCAAGAGGTGCATCCATCTGCACGTGTCCATGATAATTACTCTGGCAAGAGGTGCATCCAGCTGCACGTGTCCCTGATCATTACTATCGTAAGAGGTGCATCCAGCTGCAGGTGACCCTGATAATTACAGCGGCAAGAGTTACATCCAGCTGCAAGTGACCCTGAGAATTACTCCGGCAAGAGGTGCATCCAGCTACATGTGTCCCTGATAATTATTCCGGCAAGAGATGCATCCAGCTGCACATGTCCCTGATAATTACTCCGGCAAGAGGTGCATACAGCTACACGTGTCCCTGATAATTATTCCACCCTGATAATTACACCGGGCAGAGGTGCATCCAGCTGCATGTGTCCCTGATAATTACACTGGCAAGATTTGCATCCAGCTGCAGGTGACCCTGATAATTACATCAGCCAGAGGTGCATCCAGCTGCATGTGTCCCTGATAATTACTCTGGCAAGAGATGCATCCAACTTCAAGTATCGCTGATAATTACACTGGCAAGTGTTGTATCCAGCTGTATGTGTCCATGATAATTACACTGGCAAGAGGTGCATCCAGCTGCACGTATCCCTGATAAGTACTCTGGCAAGAGGTGCATCGAGCTGCACGTGTCCCTGATAATTACTCCGGCAAGAGGTGCATCCAGCTGCAAGTGACCCTGATAATTACACTGGCAAGAGGTGAATCCACCTACATGTGTCCCTGATAATTACACCGGCAAGAGGTTTATCCAGCTGCAAGTGACCCTGATAATTACACCAGCAAGAGGTGCATCCAGCTGCATGTGTCCCTGATAATTACTCCGGCAAGAGGAGCTTCCACCTACACTTGTCCCTGATAATTACTCCACCCTGATAATTACACCGGCCAGAGGTGCATCCAGCTGCAAGTGACCCTGATAATTACTCCGGCAAGAGGTGCATCCAGCTGCACGTGTCCCTGATAATTACAAAGACAAGAGGTGCATCCAGCTGCACATGTCCCTGATAATTACTCCGGCAAGAGGTGTATCCAGCTGCAAGTGACCCTGATAATTACACTGGCAAGAGGTGAATCCAGCTGCACGTGTCCCTGATAATTATACCGGCAAGAGTTCATCTAGCTGCAAGTGACCCTGATAATTACACCAGCAAGAGGTGCATCCAGCTGCATGTGTCCCAGATAATTACAGTGGCAAGAGGTGCATCCAGCTGCAGGTGACCCTGATAATTACATCAGCCAGAGGTGCATCCAGCTGCATGTGTCCCTGATAATTACTCTGGCAAGAGGTGCATCCAACTTCAAGTATTGCTGATAATTACATTGGCAAGCGTTGTATCCAGCTGTATGTGTCCATGATAATTACACTGGCAAGAGGTGCATCCAGCTGCACGTATCCCTGATAAGTACTCTGGCAAGAGGTGTATCCAGCTGCACGTGTCCCTGATAATTACTCCGGCAAGAGGAACATCCAGCTACACGTGTCCCAGATAATTACTCTGGCAAGAATTACATCCAGCTGCAAGTGACACTGATAATTACACCGGCCAGAGGTGCATCCAGCTGCATGTGTCCCTGATAATTAATCTGGCAAGATTTGCATCCAGCTGAACGTGTCCCTGATAATTACTCCGGCAAGAGGTGGATCCAGCTGCAAGTGACCCTGATAATTACTCCGGCAAGAGGTGCATCCAGCTGCATTTATCCCTGTTAATTATTCCGGCAAGAGATGCATCCAGCTGTACGTGACCCTGATAATTACTCCGGCAAGAGGTGCATCCAGCTGCATGTATCCCTGATAATTACTCCGGCAAGAGTTGCATCCAGCTGCACATGTCCCTGATAATTACTCCGGCAAGAGGTGCATCCACCTGCATGTGTCCCTGATAATTACTCCGGCAAGAGGAGCATCCAGCTCCACGTGTCCCTGATAATTACTCCACCCTGATAATTACACTGGCCAGAGGAGCATCCAGCTGCATGTGTCCCTGATAATTACACTGGCAAGATTTGCATCCAGCTGAACGTGTCCCTGATAATTACTCTGGCAAGAGGAGCATCCAGCTGCAGGTGACCCTGATAATTACATCAGCCAGAGCTGCATCCAGCTGCACGTGTCCCTGATAATTACAAAGACAAGAGGTGTATACAGCTGCACATGTCCCTGATAATTACTCCGGCAAGAGGTGTATCCAGCTGCAAGTGACCCTGATAATTACACTGGCAAGAGGTGAATCCAGCTACACGTGTCCCAGATAATTACTCTGGCAAGAATTACATCCAGCTGCAAGTGACCCTGATAATTACACCGGCCAGAGATGCATCCAGCTGCATGTGTCCCTGATAATTAATCTGGCAAGATTTGCATCCAGCTGAACGTTTCCCTGATAATTACTCCGGCAAGAGGTGGATCCAGCTGCACGTGTCCCTGATAATTACTCCGGCAAGAGGTGCATCCAGCTGCATGGGTCCGTGATAATTACTCTGGCAAGAGGTGCATCCAGCTGCAAGTGACCCTGATAATTACACCGGCCAGAGGTGCATCCAGCTGCATGTGTCACTGATAATTAATCTGGCAATATTTGCATCCAGCTCAACGTGTCCCTGATAATAACACCGGCAAGGGGTGCATCCATCTGCACGTGTCCCTGATAATTACTCTGGCAAGAGGTGCATCCAGCTGCACGTGTCCCTGATCATTACTATGGTAAGAGGTGCATCCAGCTGCACGTGACCCTGATAATTACAGCGGCAAGAGTTACATCCAGCTGCAAGTGACGCTGAGAATTACTCCGGCAAGAGGTGCATCCAGCTACATGTGTCCCTGATAATTATTCCGGCAAGAGATGCATCCAGCTGCACATGTCCCTGATAATTACTCCGGCAAGAGGTGCATACAGCTACACGTGTCCCTGATAATTATTCCACCCTGATAATTACACCGGGCAGAGGTGCATCCAGCTGCATGTGTCCCTGATAATTACACTGGCAAGATTTGCATCCAGCTGCAGGTGACCCTGGTAATTACATCAGCCAGAGGTGCATCCAGCTGCATGTGTCCCTGATAATTACTCTGGCAAGAGATGCATCCAACTTCAAGTATCGCTGATAATTACACTGGCAAGAGTTGTATCCAGCTGTATGTGTCCATGATAATTACACTGGCAAGAGGTGCATCCAGCTGCACGTATCCCTGATAAGTACTCTGGCAAGAGGTGCATCGAGCTGCACGTGTCCCTGATAATTACTCCGGCAAGAGGTGCATCCAGCTGCAAGTGACCCTGATAATTACACTGGCAAGAGGTGAATCCACCTACATGTGTCCCTGATAATTACTCCGGCAAGAGGTTCATCCAGCTGCAAGTGACCCTGATAATTACACCAGCAAGAGGTGCATCCAGCTGCATGTGTCCCTGATAATTACTCCGGCAAGAGGAGCTTCCACCTACACTTGTCCCTGATAATTACTCCATCCTGATAATTACACCGGCCAGAGGTGCATCCAGCTGCATGTGTCCTTGATAATTACACTGGCAAGAATTGCATCCAGCTGCACGTGTCCCTGATAATGACTCCGGCAAGAGGTGCATCCAGCTGCAAGTGTCCCTGATAATTACTCTGGTAAGAGGTGCATCCAGCTGCAAGTGAACATTATAATTACAACGGCCAGAGTTGCATCCAGCTGCACGTGTCCCTGATAATTACTCCGGCAAGAGGTGCATCTAGCTGCATGTGTCCCTGATAATTACACTGGCAAGAGGTGCATCCAGCTGCACGTGACCCTGATAATTACATCAGCCAGAGGTGCATCCAGTTGCATGTGTCCCTGATAATTACTCTGGATAAGAGGTGCATCCAACTTCAAGTATCGCTGATAATTACACTGGCAAGAGTTGCATGAAGCTGTATGTGTCCATGATAATTACACTGGCAAGAGGTGCATCCAGCTCAACGTGTCCCTGATAATTAAAAAGACAAGAGGTGCATCAATCTGCACGTGTTCCTGATAATTACTCTGGCAAGAGGTGCATCCAGCTGCACGTGTCCCTGATCATTACTATGGTAAGAGGTGCATCCAGCTGCAGGTGACCCTGATAATTACACTGGCCAGAGGTGCATCCAGCTGCAAGTGAACCTTATAATTACAGCGGCAAGAGTTACATCCAGCTGCAAGTGACCCTGATAATTACTCCGGCAAGAGGTGCATCCAGCTGCATGTGTCCCTGATAATTATTCCGGCAAGAGATGCATCCAGCTGTACGTGTCCCTGATAATTACAGTGGCAAGAGGTGCATCCAGCTCCACGTTTCCCTGATAATGACTCCGGCAAGAGGTGCATCCAGCTGCAAGTGTCCCTGATAATTACTCTGGCAAGAGGTGCATCCACTGCAGGTGATCCTGATAATTAGACCAGACAGAGGTGCATCCAGCTGCAAGTGACCCTGATAATTACTCCGGCAAGAGGTGCATCCAGCTGCACGTGTCCCTGATAATTACAAAGACAAGAGGTGCATCCAGCTGCACATGTCCCTGATAATTACTCCGGCAAGAGGTGCATCCAGCTGCACGTGACCCTGATAATTACATCAGCCAGAGGTGCGTCCAGCTGCATGTGTCCCTGATAATTACTCTGGATAAGAGGTGCATCAAACTACAAGTATCGCTGATAATTACACTGGCAAGAGTTGCATCCAGCTGTATGTGTCCATGATAATTACACTGGCAAGAGGTACATCCAGCACCACGTGTCCCTGATAATTAAAAAGACAAGAGCTGCATCCATCTCCACGTGTCCCTGATAATTACTCTGGCAAGAGGTGCATCCAGCTGCACGTGTCCCTGATCATTACTATGGTAAGAGGTGCATCCAGCTGCAGGTGACCCTGATCATTACCCTGGCCAGAGGTGCATCCAGCTTCAAGTGAACCTTATATTTACAGCGGCAAGAGTTACATCCAGCTGCAAGTGACCCTGATAATTACTCCGGCAAGAGGTCCATCCAGCTGCATGTGTCCCTGATAATTATTCCGGCAAGAGATGCATCCAGCTGTACGTGTCCCTGATAATTACTCGGCAAGAGGTGCATCCAGCTGCATGTGTCCCTGATAATTACTCCGGCAAGAGGAGCATCCAGCTACACGTGTCCCTGATAATTACTCCACCCTGATAATTACACCGGCCAGAGGTGAATCCAGCTACACGTGTCCCAGATAATTACTCTGGCAAGAATTACATCCAGCTGCAAGTGACCCTGATAATTACACCGGCCAGAGATGCATCCAGCTGCATGTGTCCCTGATAATTAATCTGGCAAGATTTGCATCCAGCTGAACGTTTCCCTGATAATTACTCCGGCAAGAGGTGGATCCAGCTGCACGTGTCCCTGATAATTACTCCGGCAAGAGGTGCATCCAGCTGCATGGGTCCGTGATAATTACTCTGGCAAGAGGTGCATCCAGCTGCAAGTGACCCTGATAATTACACCGGCCAGAGGTGCATCCAGCTGCATGTGTCACTGATAATTAATCTGGCAATATTTGCATCCAGCTCAACGTGTCCCTGATAATTACTCCGGCAAGAGGTGCATCCATCTGCACGTGTCCCTGATAATTACTCTGGCAAGAGGTGCATCCAGCTGCACGTGTCCCTGATCATTACTATGGTAAGAGGTGCATCCAGCTGCAGGTGACCCTGATAATTACAGCGGCAAGAGTTACATCCAGCTGCAAGTGACCCTGAGAATTACTCCGGCAAGAGGTGCATCCAGCTACATGTGTCCCTGATAATTATTCCGGCAAGAGATGCATCCAGCTGCACATGTCCCTGATAATTACTCCGGCAAGAGGTGCATACAGCTACACGTGTCCCTGATAATTATTCCACCCTGATAATTACACCGGGCAGAGGTGCATCCAGCTGCATGTGTCCCTGAAAATTACACTGGCAAGATTTGCATCCAGCTGCAGGTGACCCTGATAATTACATCAGCCAGAGGTGCATCCAGCTGCATGTGTCCCTGATAATTACTCTGGCAAGAGATGCATCCAACTTCAAGTATCGCTGATAATTACACTGGCAAGAGTTGTATCCAGCTGTATGTGTCCATGATAATTACACTGGCAAGAGGTGCATCCAGCTGCACGTATCCCTGATAAGTACTCTGGCAAGAGGTGCATCGAGCTGCACGTGTCCCTGATAATTACTCCGGCAAGAGGTGCATCCAGCTGCAAGTGACCCTGATAATTACACCAGCAAGAGGTGCATCCAGCTGCATGTATCCCTGATAATTACTCCGGCAAGAGGAGCTTCCACCTACACTTGTCCCTGATAATTACTCCACCCTGATAATTACACCGGCCACGCGTGCATCCAGCTGCATGTGTCCTTGATAATTACACTGGCAAGAATTGCATCCAGCTGCACGTGTCCCTGATAATGACTCCGGCAAGAGGTGCATCCAGCTGCATGTGTCCCTGATAATTACTCTGGTAAGAGGTGCATCCAGCTGCAAGTGAACATTATAATTACAACGGCCAGAGTTGCATCCAGCTGCACGTGTCCCTGATAATTACTCCGGCAAGAGGTGCATCTAGCTGCATGTGTCCCTGATAATTACACTGGCAAGAGGTGCATCCAGCTGCACGTGACCCTGATAATTACATCAGCCAGAGGTGCATCCAGTTGCATGTGTCCCTGATAATTACTCTGGATAAGAGGTGCATCCAACTTCAAGTATCGCTGATAATTACACTGGCAAGAGTTGCATGAAGCTGTATGTGTCCATGATAATTACACTGGCAAGAGGTGCATCCAGCTCCACGTGTCCCTGATAATTAAAAAGACAAGAGGTGCATCAATCTGCACGTGTTCCTGATAATTACTCTGGCAAGAGGTGCATCCAGCTGCACGTGTCCCTGATCATTACTATGGTAAGAGGTGCATCCAGCTGCAGGTGACCCTGATAATTACACTGGCCAGAGGTGCATCCAGCTGCAAGTGAACCTTATAATTACAGCGGCAAGAGTTACATCCAGCTGCAAGTGACCCTGATAATTACTCCGGCAAGAGGTGCATCCAGCTGCATGTGTCCCTGATAATTATTCCGGCAAGAGATGCATCCAGCTGTACGTGTCCCTGATAATTACAGTGGCAAGAGGTGCATCCAGCTCCACGTTTCCCTGATAATGACTCCGGCAAGAGGTGCATCCAGCTGCAAGTGTCCCTGATAATTACTCTGGCAAGAGGTGCATCCACTGCAGGTGATCCTGATAATTACACCAGACAGAGGTGCATCCAGCTGCAAGTGACCCTGATAATTACTCCGGCAAGAGGTGCATCCAGCTGCACGTGTCCCTGATAATTACAAAGACAAGAGGTGCATCCAGCTGCACATGTCCCTGATAATTACTCCGGCAAGAGGTGCATCCAGCTGCACGTGACCCTGATAATTACATCAGCCAGAGGTGCGTCCAGCTGCATGTGTCCCTGATAATTACTCTGGATAAGAGGTGCATCAAACTACAAGTATCGCTGATAATTACACTGGCAAGAGTTGCATCCAGCTGTATGTGTCCATGATAATTACACTGGCAAGAGGTACATCCAGCTCCACGTGTCCCTGATAATTAAAAAGACAAGAGCTGCATCCATCTCCACGTGTCCCTGATAATTACTCTGGCAAGAGGTGCATCCAGCTGCACGTGTCCCTGATCATTACTATGGTAAGAGGTGCATCCAGCTGCAGGTGACCCTGATCATTACCCTGGCCAGAGGTGCATCCAGCTTCAAGTGAACCTTATAATTACAGCGGCAAGAGTTACATCCAGCTGCAAGTGACCCTGATAATTACTCCGGCAAGAGGTGCATCCAGCTGCATGTGTCCCTGATAATTATTCCGGCAAGAGATGCATCCAGCTGTACGTGTCCCTGATAATTACTCGGCAAGAGGTGCATCCAGCTGCATGTGTCCCTGATAATTACTCCGGCAAGAGGAGCATCCAGCTACACGTGTCCCTGATAATTACTCCACCCTGATAATTACACCGGCCAGAGGTGCATCCAGCTGCAAGTATCCCTGATAATTACTCTGGCAAGAGGTGCATCCAGCTGCAGGTGATCCTGATAATTACACCAGACAGAGGTGCATCCAGCTGCAAGTGACCCTGATAATTACTCCGGCAAGAGGTGCATCCAGCTGCACGTGTCCCTGATAATTACAAAGACACGAGGTGCGTCCAGCTGCACATGTCCCTGATAATTACTCCGGCAAGAGGTGCATCCAGCTGCAAGTGACCCTGATAATTACATTGGCAAGAGGTGAATCCAGCTGCACGTGTCCCTGATAATTATACCGGCAAGAGGTTCATCCAGCTGCAAGTGACCCTGATAATTACACCAGCAAAAGGTGCATCCAGCTGCATGTGTCCCTGATAATTACAGTGGCAAGAGGTGCATCCAGCTGCAGGTGACCCTGATAATTACATCAGCCAGAGGTGCATCCAGCTGCATGTGTCCCTGATAATTACTCTGGCAAGAGGTGCATCCAAATTCAAGTATTGCTGATAATTGCATTGGCAAGAGTTGTATCCAGCTGTATGTGTCCATGATAATTACACTGGCAAGAGGTGCATCCAGCTGCACGTATCCCTGATAAGTACTCTGGCAAAAGGTGTATCCACTGCACGTATCCCTGATAATTACTCCGGCAAGAGGAACATCCAGCTACACGTGTCGCAGATAATTACACTGGCAAGTATTACATCCAGCTGCAAGTGACCCTGATAATTACACCGGCCAGAGGTGCATCCAGCTGCATGTGTCCCTGATAATTAATCTGGCAAGATTTGCATCCAGCTGAACGTGTCCCTCATAATTACTCTGGCAAGAGGTGCATCCAGCTGCACGGGTCCCTGATAATTACTCTGGCAAGAGGTGCATCCAGCTGCAAGTGACCCTGATAATTACACCGGCCAGAGGGGCATCCAGCTGCATGTGTCCCTGATAATTACACTGGCAAGAGGTGCATCCAGCTGCAGGTGACCCTGATAATTACATCAGCCAGAGGTGCATCCAGCTGCATGTGTCCCTGATAATTACTCTTGATAAGAGGTGCATCCAACTTCAAGTATCGCTGATAATTACACTGGCAAGAGTTGCATGAATCTGTATGTGTCCATGATAATTACACTGGCAAGAGGTGCATCCAGCTGCAAGTGACCCTGATAATTACTCCGGCAAGAGGTGCATCCAGCTGCACGTGTCCCTGATAATTACAAAGACAAGAGGTGCATCCAGCTGCAGATGTCCCTGATAATTACTCCGGCAAGAGGTGTATCCAGCTGCAAGTGACCCTGATAATTACACTGGCAAGAGGTGAATCCAGCTGAACGTGTCCCTGATAATTATACCGGCAAGAGGTTCATCCAGCTGCAAGTGACCCTGATAATTACACCAGCAAGAGGTGCATCCAGCTGCATGTGTCCCTGATAATTACAGTGGCAAGAGGTGCATCCAGCTGCAGGTGACCCTGATAATTACATCAGCCAGAGCTGCATCCAGCTGCAAGTGACCCTGATAATTACTCCGGCAAGAGGTGCATCCAGCTGCACGTGTCCCTGATAATGACTCCGGCAAAAGGTGCATCCAGCTGCAAGTGTCCCTGATAATTACTCTGGTAAGAGGTGCATCCAGCTGCAAGTGAACATTATAATTACACCGGCCAGAGTTGCATCCAGCTGCACGTGTCCCTGATAATTATTCCGGCAAGAGGTGCATCTAGCTGCATGTGTCCCTGATAATTACACTGGCAAGAGGTGCATCCAGCTGCACGTGACCCTGATAATTACATCAGCCAGAGGTGCATCCAGTTGCATGTGTCGCTGATAATTACTCTGGATAAGAGGTGCATCCAACTTCAAGTATCGCTGATAATTACACTGGCAAGAGTTGCATGAAGCTGTATGTGTCCATGATAATTACACTGGCAAGAGGTGCATCCAGCTCCACGTGTCCCTGATAATTAAAAAAGACAAGAGGTGCATCAATCTGCACGTGTTCCTGATAATTACTCTGGCAA
The DNA here is from genome assembly GCF_036971445.1 of Narcine bancroftii. Lineage (NCBI taxonomy): Eukaryota > Metazoa > Chordata > Chondrichthyes > Torpediniformes > Narcinidae > Narcine > Narcine bancroftii. The sequence goes on from NC_091481.1 coordinate 40,561,317, forward strand.
GAGGTGCATCCAGATGCACGTGTCCCTGATCATTACTATGGTAAGAGGTGCATCCAGCTGCAGGTGACCCTGATAATTACACTGGCCAGAGGTGCATCCAGCTGCAAGTGAACCTTATAATTACAGCGGCAAGAGTTACATCCAGCTGCAAGTGACCCTGATAATTACTCTGGCAAGAGGTGCATCCAGCTGCATGTGTCCCTGATAATTATTCCGGCAAGAGATGCATCCAGCTGTACGTGTCCATGATAATTACAGTGGCAAGAGGTGCATCCAGCTCCACGTGTCCCTGATAATGACTCCGGCAAGAGGTGCATCCAGCTGCAAGTGTCCCTGATAATTACTCTGGCAAGAGGTGCATCCACTGCAGATGACCCTTATAATTACATCAGCCAGAGGTGCGTCCAGCTGCATGTGTCCCTGATAATTACTCTGGATAAGAGGTGCATCAAACTACAAGTATCGCTGATAATTACACTGGCAAGAGTTGCATCCAGCTGTATGTGTCCATGATAATTACACTGGCAAGAGGTACATCCAGCTCCACGTGTCCCTGATAATTAAAAAGACAAGAGCTGCATCCATCTCCACATGTCCCTGATAATTACTCTGGCAAGAGGTGCATCCAGATGCACGTGTCCCTGATCATTACTATGGTAAGAGGTGCATCCAGCTGCAGGTGACCCTGATAATTACCCTGGCCAGAGGTGCATCCAGCTTCAAGTGAACCTTATAATTACAGCGGCAAGAGTTACATCCAGCTGCAAGTGACCCTGATAATTACTCCGGCAAGAGGTGCATCCAGCTGCATGTGTCCCTGATAATTATTCCGGCAAGAGATACATCCAGCTGTACGTGTCCCTGATAATTACTCGGCAAGAGGTGCATCCAGCTGCATGTGTCCCTGATAATTACTCCGGCAAGAGGAGCATCCAGCTACACGTGTCCCTGATAATTACTCCACCCTGATAATTACACCGGCCAGAGGTGCATCCAGCTACATGTGTCCCTGATAATTACACTGGCAAGATTTGCATCCAGCTGAACGTGTCCCTGATAATTACTCCGGCAAGAGGTGCATCCAGCTGCAAGTGTCCCTGATAATTACTCTGGCAAGAGGTGCATCCAGCTGCAGGTGATCCTGATAATTACACCAGATAGAGGTGCATCCAGCTGCAAGTGACCCTGATAATTACTCCGGCAAGAGGTGCATCCAGCTGCACGTGTCCCTGATAATTACAAAGAGAAGAGGTGCATCCAGCTGCACATGTCCCTGATAATTACTCCGGCAAGAGGTGCATCTAGCTGCAAGTGACCCTGATAATTACACTGGCAAGAGGTGAATCCAGCTGCACGTGTCCCTGATAATTATACCGGCAAGAGGTTCATCCAGCTGCAGGTGACCCTGATAATTACATCAGCCAGAGGTGCATCCAGCTGCATGTGTCCCTGATAATTACTCTGGCAAGAGGTGCATCCAACTTCAAGTATTGCTGATAATTGCATTGGCAAGAGTTGTATCCAGCTGTATGTGTCCATGATAATTACACTGGCAAGAGGTGCATCCAGCTGCACGTATCCCTGATAAGTACTCTGGCAAAAGGTGTATCCAGCTGCACGTATCCCTGATAATTACTCCGGCAAGAGGAACATTCAGCTACACGTGTCGCAGATAATTACACTGGCAAGAATTACATCCAGCTGCAAGTGACCCTGATAATTACACCGGCCAGAGGTGCATCCAGCTGCATGTGTCCCTGATAATTAATCTGGCAAGATTTGCATCCAGCTGAACGTGTCCCTGATAATTACTCAGGCAAGAGGTGCATCCAGCTGCACGGGTCCCTGATAATTACTCTGGCAAGAGGTGCATCCAGCTGCAAGTGACCCTGATAATTACACCGGCCAGAGGTGCATCAAGCTGCATGTGTCCCTGATAATTACACTGGCAAGAGGTGCATTCAGCTGCAGGTGACCCTGATAATTACATCAGCCAGAGGTGCATCCAGCTGCATGTGTCCCTGATAATTACTCTTGATAAGAGGTGCATCCAACTTCAAGTATCGCTGATAATTACACTTGCAAGAGTTGCATGAAGCTGTATGTGTCCATGATAATTACACTGGCAAGAGGTGCATCCAGCTGCAAGTGACCCTGATAATTACTCCGGCAAGAGGTGCATCCAGCTGCACGTGTCCCTGATAATTACAAAGACAAGAGGTGCATCCAGCTGCACATGTCCCTGATAATTACTCCGGCAAGAAGTGTATCCAGCTCCAAGTGACCCTGATAATTACACTGGCAAGAGGTGAATCCAGCTGCACGTGTCCCTGATAATTATACCGGCAAGAGGTTCATCCAGCTGCAAGTGACCCTGATAATTACACCAGCAAGAGGAGCATCCAGCTGCATGTGTCCCTGATAATTACAGTGGCAAGAGGTGCATCCAGCTGCAGGTGACCCTGATAATTACGTGAGCCAGAGCTGCATCCAGCTGCAAGTGACCCTGATAATTACTCCGGCAAGAGGTGCATCCAGCTGCACGTGTCCCTGATAAATACAAAGACAAGAGGTGTATACAGCTGCACATGTCCCTGATAATTACTCCGGCAAGAGGTGTATCCAGCTGCAAGTGACCCTGATAATTACACTGGCAAGAGGTGAATCCAGCTACACGTGTCCCAGATAATTACTCTGGCAAGAATTACATCCAGCTGCAAGTGACCCAGAAATTACACCGGCCAGAGGTGCATCCAGCTGCATGTGTCCCTGATAATTAATCTGGCAAGATTTTCATCCAGCTGAACGTTTCCCTGATAATTACTCCGGCAAGAGGTGGATCCAGCTGCACGTGCCCCTGATAATTACTCCGGCAAGAGGTGCATCCAGCTGCACGGGTCCCTGATAATTACTCTGGCAAGAGGTTCATCCAGCTGCAAGTGACCCTGATAATTACACCGGCCAGAGGTGCATCCAGCTGCATGTGTCCCTGATAATTACTCTGGCAAGAGGTGCATCCAACTTCAAGTATTGCTGATAATTGCATTGGCAAGAGTTGTATCCAGCTGTATGTGTCCATGATAATTACACTGGCAAGAGGTGCATCCAGCTGCACGTATCCCTGATAAGTACTCTGGCAAAAGGTGTATCCAGCTGCACGTATCCCTGATAATTACTCCGGCAAGAGGAACATTCAGCTACACGTGTCGCAGATAATTACACTGGCAAGAATTACATCCAGCTGCAAGTGACCCTGATAATTACACCGGCCAGAGGTGCATCCAGCTGCATGTGTCCCTGATAATTAATCTGGCAAGATTTGCATCCAGCTGAACGTGTCCCTGATAATTACTCTGGCAAGAGGTGCATCCAGCTGCACGGGTCCCTGATAATTACTCTGGCAAGAGGTGCATCCAGCTGCAAGTGACTCTGATAATTACACCGGCCAGAGGTGCATCCAGCTGCATGTGTCCCTGATAATTACACTGGCAAGAGGTGCATCCAGCTGCAGGTGACCCTGATAATTACATCAGCCAGAGGTGCATCCAGCTGCATGTGTCCCTGATAATTACTCTTGATAAGAGGTGCATCCAACTTCAAGTATCGCTGATAATTACACTGGCAAGAATTGCATGAAGCTGTATGTGTCCATGATAATTACACTGGCAAGAGGTGCATCCAGCTGCAAGTGACCCGGATAATTACTCCGGCAAGAGGTGCATCCAGCTGCACGTGTCCCTGATAATTACAAAGACAAGAGGTGCATCCAGCTGCACATGTCCCTGATAATTACTCCGGCAAGAAGTGTATCCAGCTGCAAGTGACCCTGATAATTACACTGGCAAGAGGTGAATCCAGCTGCACGTGTCCCTGATAATTACAGTGGCAAGAGGTGCATCCAGCTGCAAGTGACCCTGATAATTACACCAGCAAGAGGAGCATCCAGCTGCATGTGTCCCTGATAATTACAGTGGCAAGAGGTGCATCCAGCTGCAGGTGACCCTGATAATTACGTCAGCCAGAGCTGCATCCAGCTGCAAGTGACCCTGATAATTACTCCGGCAAGAGGTGCATCCAGCTGCACGTGTCCCTGATAAATACAAAGACAAGAGGTGTATACAGCTGCACATGTCCCTGATAATTACTCCGGCAAGAGGTGTATCCAGCTGCAAGTGACCCTGATAATTACACTGGCAAGAGGTGAATCCAGCTACACGTGTCCCAGATAATTACTCTGGCAAGAATTACATCCAGCTGCAAGTGACCCAGAAATTACACCGGCCAGAGGTGCATCCAGCTGCATGTGTCCCTGATAATTAATCTGGCAAGATTTTCATCCAGCTGAACGTTTCCCTGATAATTACTCCGGCAAGAGGTGGATCCAGCTGCACGTGTCCCTGATAATTACTCCGGCAAGAGGTGAATCCAGCTGCACGGGTCCCTGATAATTACTCTGGCAAGAGATTCATCCAGCTGCAAGTGACCCTGATAATTACACCGGCCAGAGGTGCATCCAGCTGCATGTGTCCCTGATAATTACTCTGGCAAGAGGTGCATCCAGCTGCAAGTGACCCTGATAATTACACCGGCCAGAGGTGCATCCAGCTGCATGTGTCCCTGATAATTACACTGGCAAGAGGTGCATTCAGCTGCAGGTGACCCTGATAATTACATCAGCCAGAGGTGCATCCAGCTGCATGTGTCCCTGATAATTACTCTTGATAAGAGGTGCATCCAACTTCAAGTATCGCTGATAATTACACTTGCAAGAGTTGCATGAAGCTGTATGTGTCCATGATAATTACACTGGCAAGAGGTGCATCCAGCTGCAAGTGACCCTGATAATTACTCCGGCAAGAGGTGCATCCAGCTGCACGTGTCCCTGATAATTACAAAGACAAGAGGTGCATCCAGCTGCACATGTCCCTGATAATTACTCCGGCAAGAAGTGTATCCAGCTCCAAGTGACCCTGATAATTACACTGGCAAGAGGTGAATCCAGCTGCACGTGTCCCTGATAATTATACCGGCAAGAGGTTCATCCAGCTGCAAGTGACCCTGATAATTACACCAGCAAGAGGAGCATCCAGCTGCATGTGTCCCTGATAATTACAGTGGCAAGAGGTGCATCCAGCTGCAGGTGACCCTGATAATTACGTCAGCCAGAGCTGCATCCAGCTGCAAGTGACCCTGATAATTACTCCGGCAAGAGGTGCATCCAGCTGCACGTGTCCCTGATAAATACAAAGACAAGAGGTGTATACAGCTGCACATGTCCCTGATAATTACTCCGGCAAGAGGTGTATCCAGCTGCAAGTGACCCTGATAATTACACTGGCAAGAGGTGAATCCAGCTACACGTGTCCCAGATAATTACTCTGGCAAGAATTACATCCAGCTGCAAGTGACCCAGAAATTACACCGGCCAGAGGTGCATCCAGCTGCATGTGTCCCTGATAATTAATCTGGCAAGATTTTCATCCAGCTGAACGTTTCCCTGATAATTACTCCGGCAAGAGGTGGATCCAGCTGCACGTGCCCCTGATAATTACTCCGGCAAGAGGTGCATCCAGCTGCACGGGTCCCTGATAATTACTCTGGCAAGAGGTTCATCCAGCTGCAAGTGACCCTGATAATTACACCGGCCAGAGGTGCATCCAGCTGCATGTGTCCCTGATAATTACTCTGGCAAGAGGTGCATCCAACTTCAAGTAT